>NC_088710.1:8099095-8408095 GCF_963576615.1 Watersipora subatra | reverse complement strand
AGTGCTGTTAAAGCGTAAGAGGCGCTCACTTAAAACTCATTAATTTAAGCCATTTTGAATAATATTTTGGAATTTTGTGTTCCTCTCTAATTACAACTATTGACTTTCAATGTAATGATGTAGGTTTTGATTACTAAAACTCGATTACTAAAGCCAATCATGAACCAAAATTTTACTGCCGTATGTAAACCTGTTTGGGAAAAAAAAATTCGCTTCTCGGTTTTCATATAGATTGTTTTTAGTTTGCTTTTTAATAATATAATAATGCCAATATATAATTTAAATATGTATACATATTTAAATCATTATTATTATTAATATGTAAATGAGACACCCCAATTACTCACTTTGCTTTCTTTACGAACCCGTGTTAGTTTTGCGTATAGGTAACACAACTCGAGGTCATAAACCCAGGCCGAGTTGTACAATTCGGCAACTCGAGTTGGACAACACGGCAACTCGAGTTGTACAACTCGAGTTGTGAACGCGCAACGCGAGGCACTGTAAGGCGCCATAGAATATTGCTGTCAGAATTTTAGTGCGATTAGAGATATTAGAGAGCTGCCGTGTCATCATGCCTTTTGTCTAGAAGCTCTAGAGGAAGATTAGGAAAATCAAAAAGTTGTGAGTTGTCCGCTTTGTAACAAAGAGTTGGAATCAGAGAAAGATATAGACAAGCTGCCAGCAGTAAAACTGGCTGTACAGAAAGAAGACAACCCTAGCAGTACTGCTGCTGCTCTGATATGTGACTGTGATGACTGTGACAACCAGCTAGCTGTCTGTTAATGCTTACAGTGCTGCTGCAAGATTTGTACTGTACACCGAGAAAACCATACCTCAATGTTTAAGAGAAGTCATTCAGTTGCAGGAATATCAGATTATGAAGTACCAATCAAAAGAAGCAAGAGAGTCGTATGCTAGAACCATGATGAGGAGCTATCTAGAGGCTGTGATGGTCGTGGCAGACTAGCTTGTAATAAATGTGAGATACCCCCAGTAGCGTGCACGAGTAAAGAGAAGGAACATACTTTCATGTTACTGTCAGCTTAAAGAGAAGATAACTACTGAGTTTGATGAACTATTACAGCTAGTCAAGGATAAACTTGTAGAGATCTGTATAGTAGACAAGCAGATCTGGCAATGTTGGATAAAGAAGAAGCTAAATGTACGGAAAAGATAGAGGTAGTTGAAAGAGTCTGTGAAGAGCAGATTAAGCGAATCAGGGAGGAGAGCGAAAACCTGAAGGAGCGTATCCGTGTTTACCAACGGAGATTGACCAATCAAGTTGAAATATACAACTCTGAACTAGTTGTTTAAAATGGCAGATAGAAGAATCCTGCACCAAAGTACACAGACATCTGAGAGACAGTCATGTGACTGAGTTGGTGAAACAGAGGGAAGAATGGATGACTTGTTTACAAAAGACAATTGAGCACACTGAACTATCAAGTCATAGTACAGTAGGAACATGAACTTATCTTTCAGCTTTTTCCTTCAGAGGGTGGTATTCAAACAGAGATGTTTCATAGTCAGAAATTTATGCTGAATTCAATTATAATGTTACTACACCTATTTGTTTCAAAATTGCTGAGCTAGAGAGCACTTTTTAAATGGGAGGGGACAGCTCCAAGTTTGCTTGGAAAATCGTACATATCAGACAAAAAAACTATTTTACAACCTCGAAAAAAAAATAAATGCTTTTATTTGAGATTAGGTAAGTCAACTCTCAGCATTTTTGTTAACCCATGCCAAGGATGCAGCAAGACTGTTTGTTTCACTGTCTTGATCAGTCTGTAAATGAAACCCTAGTCAGAGTGACTAAAGTTCAATTTGAGACAGCCAAACAGTATTAAAACAGATGGCTAATATTGGAAGAAGAGAGCATTCAATGTGAAATTGCTCAAAACTCAAAAAGTGCTAAGCATTGAGAACTTTGATGAGAGTTCAGACTTGTTATGTCAATATGCCTGTTATAAAAAGTATTGTAACAAACTCGCTATGGAAAGAGCTGAGAAAAGACATGAGAAGATACAGAAAGAATGTGATACATAAGAGGTGAGACTAGATATTCATTACTTCACAATTTTATGATAATTACTCCATGATGATGGTACTTTGGTGGAAGAAAAAGAAAACATTTCTATTTTTGTCTGCACATTTTGAGAGCAGCAAAACTAACTCTTTGCAGTTTACATGACGTGTTATAGCCTACAATTTGGACATAAATGTATAGATAAATTACATGTACGATCTGCAAATCAAAAGGGGCTCAGAGTTGAAAAATTACGTGTCATACCTGTATCAATCAGGTTATAGTATTGCACTATGTTTTTTGGGTGTCACTAAGCATACCAGGTCTACTGGTGTGCGAGGTAAAGGTCCAATACTGCTAAAAATATGTGTCATCTATTTGAAGAAAGACAAATTTATTGAGGACGCGACCACAAAACATGTTCGAGACACACTAAGTAAAGTACAAACCATAACTGCTGGTAAGTAGGCCTTGTAGTGTACAAATCAGTTATTGTAATTGATGACTTACTAGCTCCCTACTGATCTTCTTTGAACTAGCTTAAAATCAGGTGCCTTTCAGCTCAATCGCTCCTGATCAATCTATTGAGCAAACAACTAATAGAAACTTAAAAAGTCTCATGATGGAATCATAGGGTTTACTAGAAAGTCATCGAACTCTCAACGCTGGACTCTATCTCACTCGGATCAAACAGTTTTACATACATACATCCTGAATTCTGTAACACACTGAAACCATTGATTTTGAAGTTGATGGTGCAATAAGAGAATCTATTGAGACATTCATATGCAGATTATATAGTGAAGAAACAAATTCCATCAATGAAGCACTGTATAAGATCTTCTGCTCACCATCTCGCACATCGCAATAAAACCTACCACCCACACTTGATGAGTTAAATCTCCATATATCTAGGGCTGCCTATCAGGCCGTGATATGGAGAAGAGCCAAGCAAACCGTCATCAATGCCTCATACCCCTCAGCAACATGGATAGTTTATGGAAGATGGAGAGCTTAAAGCTAAATGGATGACAAAACAACCAGTACCTACGGATGCGCTCATGGACATGTTTTGTTGATGCAAAACTGGGTGCCAGTCTCGTTGCTGTCAAGGCAACAAAGCAGATCTCAAGTGTACGGACATGTGCAGATGCACCAGCTGTACCAATAGAAATAAAGAGGTTGGAGATGAAAGTAGTGATGCAGAAGTCTCAGATGACTGTGAATTAGAAGGTTAGTATTCAAGTAGTATTGTAACCAGAGGTGTGCTTCATGGTTGATTAGAACACATATACATGTGTCATACCATCTAAAAGACTGTCTAATTGCAATTTCACTTGCATAATAAATTACATGGTTCAACATAATAAGCATTAATGATGAATATATGTATACTAAAATATTATATATACATCGTCTGAGTCTTTAAAAATACTTTTCATTCTGTTTTGCAGATCTGTAATGATATAGGAGTAGCGGAATAACAAGGACAAACTGTAAAACTGCCACAATATCAACCAAACTGGGAATACATAATATTATATAACACAATTATAATATTATTCTAATATTTGAATAATAAATATTTTAATGTTATCAGAATTGATTCCAACTTGGGTTATTGCTAATTGATTAGTATTTATGTGCCATTTTCATTATCGCAGTGTTGGAAAAAGCACATAAAACATTACCGACATTTATTTAATTAAAGTAATATATTAATTACAATGCCCAAAAATGGAAAATCTGGGAGGTGTAGAAACCAGATATTTGAAATCAGCTCAAAATTCTGATTAGATGCAACTCTTATCACATAGCCCACCTTCAAAAGGAATAAATCACTTTTTTGACAACTTTTCGATGCCCTCCTACTGTACTATTCTAAGTGAACCAGTTTTAGTGTCTGAAACCATCAGCAGGACAGCTTTGAGTTTAGAAATAAGACAACTACCAACATCTTTGTCGTTTACCTCTTACCATTGCATGGATTGTTTATCAGTAGAGGAACCTTTATCAGTGTGCCACAGATCAGATGGAGGTCTATTAGTCAAAGATGGAAACAGGGTTATGATAATTAGTGGGCCACCTGAACCATTTTTTGATTGTCAGCATTTGCCCAGTAGAATATAAAGGTGTCACTTAAGGATTAAAAGCTTTCACTCAATATTCGTGTAACTATAGAGTGCAAGCTGATAAAAGTACTCTAGAATTTCACCAATATTCACCATATTTTTTAGAATCCATGCTTGTTGATTCACAAAGTTATCATAGGATATTTTCTTTGCAAAAATCCATTCTGGCAGCTTCTGATGAGTTTATTGCATATTCTGATGGGGAAAATCAAATCAGCATTTTCAACATTCTAAGCCGGAAAAGTTCAGATGTGGATGTAGAAGTTACAACTAAAACCCTTTGTTTCCTACCGAATGGTGACCTACTGGTAACACGTTGGCTTGAAGACTCAAATCAGAACGCAGTGGTAACAAGGTACCAAGTAGAAGATAGAAAGCTCACCACTGTCTGGATATGTGAAGGTCTGCAAAGTGCTTATGGAATGTGTGAGAGTGAAGGACTCATATATGTTTCTACACGGAATAGCAAGTCCATCTTCATTGTTTTTCTCCATGGAAAAGTGTTACATAAATTTGTGGATAAACAACTTCGGTGGCTAACAGGACAAATTAGTATTAAAGGTGATGAACTGGCTGTTGATGACCACGAGCATGTTTATAATTTTAAAATGAACTTTTAATCACTGAAGTAGCATTTCTAGTTGCAATAGTGGTGACAAAAACTACAGGCTGTTTCTTTGGCCTCATTTTCTCATAGTATTTTGAGAAACATGGTTATAGTTATTTTCCTATCCGCATCTACAACAATTAAGGTTTTACAGTACTTAGTTCTTATTAAACTGTTAGTTGTTAGTTATAAAGCAACAAGTATGTGTGTCAAAAATATTTTGTTAGTTATTTTATCACTTTAATAAACTTGAATTATGGAGTTTGATTAAGACTATAGCGTTAGTTTTCTAATCTCTCGCTAGGAGTGTGTGCAAACTTTAAGAACACAATTGCATGTTTGTAGACAGAAGGCTACAACTTTGTACTTTTCACATGTTTTTCTTTTCACAAGTAGGTGGTACATGCATGTAGACAGTATACTACTAGTACTCTTGCTGTTAGTGTTTGGACACAAGTAACTATTGTCTAGTAACTACTAGACAATAGTTACTGGTTCTAGACCACTACTTGTAGTATGTCCAGTAACTATTTAATAATAGTGCATTTTACTAATGTAGACCTTTCAAGCTTTGTGCACAATAATAGTTTGTTGATTTGAAGAGTTATTTCTCTGATTGTTATGACAAGATTATTCCTTCTTCTACTCATCACATTTTTAACTACCTTGGTTCTGATAAGGCTGCTAACACCTTAATGCAAAAGGCTAAGACTAGGTTTTAGCCTTCTATGTTTTAGGTAATTAGGTTTTAGGTAATAAAATATTAAAGTTGATATATGTAAACTTGAAGCTTTACTTTAATACAAAGACTAAGGATATACTTTGGCTGTTATTGTAATTGTCTTGTCTAATGTATTAAAGACCACTCAAAGAAGGGTACAATTCTTTTTGATACTTAAAAGTGTCTCATGACAAGATGTCAGGTATGTCATAAATAAAGGTAAATTTTTATAGTAATCGGCAATTACTGTAACAATTTGCATTTATTTACTAACATGGAATACTAGTAGCTGTTAGTTAGTCCGCAGTTCTATAAAAAAACTATTGAAAGCTTCATACCATAGAATAATCTTGAATCATAGAATATTATCATAATGTTTTTAAAATGAATATTAAGCAAACAACATAATAATTCCGTCCACCACCTACTACAGTTTACTAAGAAGAGTGCAGTTTATTAATTTACTGAATCTGAAGTGTAGACAGCTTGAAGTTCCTATATGAGAGATAAGAGATTGAAGGCAAGTTATACCAAAACTTCAGAGTATGAAATTGAAATACGTAAGTGACTGGTTTGTTTCAAATATGGAAACTCAAAGTATCCACACCTATTGGAAAATCTACTACAAGAGAAGTTGTTAGCTCTTGACAAAAATCCCTCCATTAGTTAGCCCTAACTACAACAATTGATAACACAATAATCTTTATAGACTAGTCAATAATCACCATGCCTCGTACTCTGTTTATAATCACAGTCTTAATACCTATTGCATATTGAGTATGCATATTGCTAAATACATCAGGTCAATCATATGTTAGCTTGAATATACCGGTGATCCAATGGCAGGCTGAGGAAGGCAACCCTAAATCTAGTTTTAGCATAAAGTAGGTGGGGAAAGAGTTGTTGATTTTTCAAACTCACCAACATCTGGCATAGCTTGAAACTGCTTTGATGCCTGTAAAATAAGCTTGTAAACCTGAGACTCGAGCTGAAATAAAGTCTACAGTTATCCTCCCTTGGGAAATTATTTGATTTTTATTTTCAATTGACAAGTGTAACGCTGCCAGACGCAACCTCTATATTTTATCATATTTCAAGGCTGTTTGTGTTAATAAAAAATATAGAAAAAATTTAAGGTTTTAGTTTTGAAAAATGAAGTTTCTTTTTTATTAAGCTGTTTTACCCCGCGCTTCATTTGCCTAGCGGTTACCAAAAATCATCATTTGTGTCTTTATTTGACTAGAGGTTACCAAAAATCATCATTTGTGTCTTCATTTGTCTAGAGGTTACCAACAAACATCATTTGTGTCTTCATTTGACTAGAGGTTACCAACAATCATCATTTGTATCTTCATTTGACTAGAGGTTACTAACAATCATCATTTGTGTCTTCATTTGACTAGAGGTTACCAACAGTCATCATTTGTATCTTCATTTGATTAGAGGTTACTAACAATCATCATTTGTGTCTTCATTTGACTAGAGGTTACCAACAGTCATCATTTGTATCTTCATTTGACTAGAGGTTACTAACAATCATCATTTGTGTCTTCATTTGACTAGAGGTTACCAACAGTCATCAGTTGTGTCTTCATTTGACTAGAGGTTACCAACAATCATCATTTGTGTCTTCATTTGACTATCTGTAGACACCACAATAGCATAACAGAGGGTATTGCGATACTAAGTACAACACATTTTAGCAAATTAGTTGCTTCTCCTCTGAAGATGCTATCAATCGGTCACTAAGATGGCAGCTACTAAAAAGAGCTAATGGTAGTTTTTTATAGCATCTGGAAAGTGACAGAGAATCTTTACAGTGTTGGCCTGTAAAATTCGTAGCAGGTGCTATTACATGAATTTAATTGCAAATTATTTTGATAATTTTTGCACACAGAGGTGCTATCTGGGAGTATTATGTACATTTTTCTGCATTATGAATATGTTATACAATCGTGTTTAGAGAAATATTTTTAATAACAATTTTTATTGTTAAAATACATTCCATATTTAGCAGTTGTTTTCATACATGTAGATATGAACATACATGTAGATATGAACTTACATGTAGATATTAATGTACATGTAGATATGAACGTACATGTAGATGTGAATTTACATTTCCAATAGATCAATATATAAAATAAAAAAGCTTGAAGGAGATAGCTGCATTTAGACATTGCACAAAAGTATAAACTATGGTTAATGTTGTGTACAATTTGTACCAAGTATAAAGAGTGTAAAATATATAAACCAAAGCACAAGTGAGAGGTTCTTGAATATATAAAGGTTACTTAATAATAGCACATTGCACTGGGAGTCTCTCTAGCACAGGTACACTACTTGGTCCTTGAGCGAGCCAAGACCAAAATCATTTCAGCAAAGGCATTTCCTCAAGATGCTTACTGGTTAGCGGTAAAATAGCTATAAAATAATGTTTTGATAGGAAGACTAGAGCATAAATAAAATATGACAGCCATCATTTTTAAAAAGATTACCAAACAGTCTTATTTGTATTAAATAACCTCCAGATCAAAATAAACAACTTTAACTTCACATTCGCGCTGCTCAAAACATGTAAACTGTATGATGATATTACAACAAAGGGAGACTTTTAACTCATTGTTACGGCAAATTTTATGGCCAATCATTGTTTTAACAAATTATTACTGCAGTTTGCGCAGTGATTCATCGACCAGCTAGTGTATACTATTCTGCTATGATAATACTCTGAAGAGCCTAAGCAGCCTCACAATGTGTTGAATTACTGATTTGAGCTTTAAAGGCTGATTCACACTGTATCCGTCGTATGTCAACTTGTCCTGTCGACGATTATTTGTCGACTATATGTACCACAAACCAATGACATCGCCGAGGCAATGTGAATATGCTGGAAGAGATTGCAGCCATCAGACTTTCCCGGTAATTTACCGAGCACCTGCAACAACCTGTCCAATGCGCACCACTTCCGCGATAGTGATTGACTGTCATGGATTGCTTAATTTATATTTCCCTTCATGATCGTTGCTGTGGGACTAATATTTCATCATTCCAGCGATAGCTTTCTGTGTAGTGAGAACAATATGTGATAGACTATTTGTCGATGTAAATGCTAGTATCTGGTCGAAAAGACTAGAGACAGTTGCTAGGGAACTAATATTTCATCGTTTCATGGACCGCGTTGTATAAAGAAGACGTTACGACACGTATTATTCACCGATGTAAATGCGGATAGCTTTATGATCACAGATGATCACTGATGCATTGTGGGATTAACATCGACATACGACGATATAGTGTGAACCAGCCTCAAGACTAACCAACTAGACTTGAACATAAAAAGCCAATTTCAGTAGTAGCCCTACCATGTGTTTAACCCCTGACAGCCACAGATCATGAATATTTGAGAAAACCTACAGCATCATTTGGTTAGTAGTAAGGCTAATTATATTAATACAAACGTTAAAAATCTTTCTTAAAAAAATGACTAGAAATGAGAAGTGGCTAATCTGGAATACAAATTTAAAGTTTAACTACTCTTGGGTTACAAGTTCAATAGGTCGCTCCATATGCAGGTCAAAGTTGTGTTCGATCGGCAGCTGCTTCTTGCACTGAGTGTCAGCTAGCAGACTCATCTTGTTCCTGACCAGGACCTTGTGAAGGCTGTGCAGCTCCCTGCACTTGACTATGTCAGGATGGCATCCGACGACATGCACCGCTGTCAGGTGTTCCAACTTGTGTAGCCCAGCTGGCAGCGTCTGCAGCCTTCTGTTATTGGACAAATCCAGAAGCGTTAAACTGAAATGCAATTCAAGGACAATGTAAGTAGTAAATGTGGAACCCATGACACAACAGGTGCAATACAGAAGTGAATGCAGTGCCAACAACACAGCATGTAAATGCAGTGACAACAGCGAGTTGAACTAAGAAGCTGTTGGGAAGCTATAAAACATTATATAAGCTATATTGGAAGCTATATCGCGTTATATAAACTATATTGGAAGCTGTATCGCGTTGGGATATAGCTTACATCTAAACATGTAAATTTAAAATGACAAGTTATACGACTACAGCAATACATTTATAAGCAAGGTTCAAGCCTTTATTCTGATAAAAGGTCAACCAATGACACGAATAAAATACGGCATGTAATGTCAACAAGATCTGCAACCAATCGCTAACTGACACCAATGATATAAACCACCCACAGGATAGGCGACCGCTATTATATGGGCGGGGTTTAATGATCGGGCTCTGTTGGGATGAACCCGAACATGGCACCAGAACAATGAAATATGCTGAATAAAGCCACTTGTAAATTTACAAATATTATGAATAGTAGTTATTTTACTGATCTGTTTGTTTCATTTTGTTTTCAAATAAATATAGTTGCCCAATGTTGTCACCGTTATAATCAGTCAGTTGCCATTCGCAAGCATTCGTGATATTAATAGTTGCCATCGCGATATAGCCCAGATTCGGTTTTAGATTTTGAGTATGGAAACTACACTGCACAGCTTTGCCTGCTGTCCCAGCCAGGTCAAACAATGTGACAATGATGAAAGACTTTCATCGTTTTCACCTGTCATTTTATATTAGGGGTGGCAAAATATTAATAATAAACCAGGGAAAAAAGGATGTTGTTCGGGTGATTTTGGGTAAATTATATTTAACTTTAGGTCGTAGTATATTTAAGCATATACTACGACCGCTACCAATCTCAAAATTGGTAAAAATGGGTAATTTGAAATGTTTTATTTTCCATGGATCCTAGTATATCGCTAAAATTCAGAGGGAAAGAAAGAAATAGGTGTTTGCTGGTTACAGGTTTTGTTGTTTTGTACTACTAACCGAAAATCAGGTATTACCCGCGATTGACGCATATAGGCGATAAAAATCTAGACACAAAAACCTAAAGAGGCAACGCAACCGCCCCGCGAGAACTGTGTTAGCCCCAAAACCCAGGCTAGCACAATCCTAACAGAGCTCGATCAATAAACCCCGCCCATATGATAGCGTCGTCTATTCTGTAGGGGGGTTATATCATTGCTGACACAAATCACTTCAAGCCAGCTCGCCATTAACTGCATAGAAGTGAGCCTTACACAGTAAAATCCGCCAAAAAGTAAACTATCCTCACTCGCTTGTACATTTAGCCTGAGGCTACTAAATGTGAGTGAGAGTGGTATTCTAACGCACCTGTGTAGCTCACTAAAAGATTCAGGCAAAGCCCCGATAGATATGGAGTCTAGAAGGAGTGTGGAGAGCATCTTACATTGACCAAGGCTGGTAGGTATTTCTTCTATCATATTCTCTACAGAGTAGAAAATATGGGACCTTGCTATCTAGTGATATAGTCAAACCCTGACATACAAAGTAAATCTGTTCCAAGATAACAACACTTTCGTATGCAGGAAAGATTATTCTCATGAAAAGGCATTGAATATCGTTTGATATGTTGGAAAACCCATGAAACAACATAATGTTGTTAGATGTAGCCTGAAAATAAATACATTATATAAAACTAAATATAAAAATACAAAATACAAATAAAAGCTAAACTAGTAAAGTAATAATCGATAAAAAGAGGTTTCTATTGTTCTCTTATCTTGAAGACATGTAAACATAAGTGTAGGCTCCGTAAAACTTACACCATAACTGTCACAGACAACTTTTATCGTTTTTTTCAAGTAAATCAGACACGCTGATACCGATTTTGTACTCAAAATAAAGATTGGTCTACTAACTTTCAAAGTCATAAAGGCTTTTTTACAGCGTTTTAGTATCCGTCTCGAAAACAACACAATGGGCAAAACAAGCTCCGCCCATAAATATGTGACATATGCTAGCTTTTTAGGAATGGAAGTTGGAGATGTTTAGTCTGATTTAGAAGGATAGAGATGGGTGTCTCGAAACCCGTTATTATCTAAATTCAGTCTTCAAAATCTTCTGTTTTTTGTGAAAGGTAGACAAAATATTTAAAATGTTAAAACAATTTAAAAGCTCAAAATAGCGTGATTTTATCACAGGCTAGCGTTGTTATCGCGCTTTTGAGCTCATTTGTCTCGGCGTTCAGCCTATTAAACATTCTGTAATAGGCTACGAGCCATTTTAAATAGGTTGTCTACCTAAATTCAAAAAATACCGAGATTATTTTCCAGTTTTAAGACACGCATCTCTATCGTTCTAAATTGGACAAAACATTTCCAACTTCCGTTTCTAAAAAAGCTAGGATACGTCACATATCTATGGGTGGAGCTTGTTGTGCCGATGCTTTTGTTTTCGAGACGGATATTACAACGCTGTAAAAAAGCCTTTTTGACTTTGAAAGTTAGTAGACCAATCTTTATTTTGAGTACAAAATCGGAATCAGCGTGTCTGATTTACTTAATAAAAACGATAAAAGTTGTACGTAACAGTTATGGTTTAAGGTTGTACGTAGAATGAAAAATAGAATAACAGGGAGAAACAGAATAACTTACTCTAACTTAGGCTAGGTACAGGTTAATTGAACTCAATTTACTTTTTAAATATTTCCACATCATGTTTAATTTCTACCAGTTTTTACCTATTTTAATTACATAACTGTAAAGTTTGAAGAATCTTTGGATGTAATACATTGGAAATAACATCGCTTGTCGAGACTATCCTTGACTGAAATTTTATGTTGACAAGTTCTCATGTGTAAGTGATCAAATTTTATGTTCTATGTTGACAAGTTCTCATTTAGAAATGATGGAATTTTGATGTTTTACTATGGTGGAGCCGTAGTAAAACATTTCATTGTAAAACAGCTTTTACTTTTTTATTGTTAAATAAAAAAACAAAAGCTGCTTCAATTTTGGTGATAACTTCAACAGAGTCAGCATAGTAAATTTAGCTGCTGACTCTACAGGATACAAGAGTATTACTGACAGAAAAAAGAGCCCACTGTTAAACGGGGATTCATTTCACAGGACAAAGATTTCAAATTTCAAGGACAAATTTCATGGGATAAAAATATACTTCTACAGGATGCGAGCGATTTCTTATGGCAATATAAAAATTTAAAAACAATATCGCCCACTCAAAACAACTGCCTGTCAAGTGGATAGAAAAGATCAGATAAATTAACAACTTACGAGCCACATCTAGATAATTCAGAGCTGCCAACTTTCCGACGTCGGCGTGTAAAAAACTCAACTTGTTGTTTCTTAAACTCAGAAACTGGAGATTTCTCAACTAAAAGAAATAAATGGTGAGCGATGAAATTCATGACCACAGTAATTGGAGCTGAGGCTATGAAATAAACTGTTATATAGAAGACTAAGTCCAGGAAATTATCAAAAGGCAGACAAATCCAATAAACACAAACTGAAAAGATTACTAGATAATCGTTAAAATAAGTGAGTCTAACAACAGAGACTGCAAACAAGTCAGCAGGAAGATAATAGGAAAACAATACCTTAAATATAGTGACTGGTACATCAGTGAGTCTGTTACTAGCCAGGCTGAGGTACCGTAAGGAGGTCAGCTGATGAGCGTTATCTGGGAATGCCAACAATCCATTGTAACTCAAGTCTAACTGCACCAATTTCTTTAGATGGCAAATGGCATCAGGAAGTCTAACAAAATATTCGTACTTGATACTAGCACAAGATAGCAACACCATTTAGGTATGTATATTTGCCAACTACTGAGTATCCATCAAAAAAGATTAGGTCCAAATCGGGTAATAAGGCTGGTGGTACACACATAGTTTATATCCTACACCCACGGACTCTATGGTACTTCTCCTCAAAGTGTATCACTAGCTATCTATCTAAACAGTTTCGTTAGTTTAGACAAGCACCTGTCATGGCTGACAATGGATGGTGAGATAATTCATAAATCTGGCTAGACATAAAAGTATGCATTGAAGAAGCTTTTTCACTCAGCATCAAAGGAAAAATAGTGCCAATACATCTGAGACAGGGTAGCAGGGCAGGGGCTTCCTTAAAGGTTGACTTGCAACAAAATTCACATTACAGTTATTTGATATGAAAAGATTCACCATGTCTTACTCTGTTGTGTTGTAGGTGCAAAATATGTGGGAATGTGATTACAAGCTCTTAAAAGCTAAAAACGAACAGTTAATCGCAGCCACACGAGACCGCCGTAGTTTGGATTCTCTTTCCAAAACGGCTAAATGTGACGTAGTTGTGGGAGATGGTTTCTGTTTACACTTTCATGCAATCTCATTCGTCGAAATATTTTCACAAATATACTTCATGCATTCAATAAAACTATGTCTATTGTTCTTACGCGTCTGTTTTATTGTCATTGTAATGCTGTCACTTTTAGTAGTGATATCTTATAACTTACTGTAAAAATTCGTTTAATTTTTTAACCTTACCTCGAAGGAGTGCATATCATTGTCTGATAATCATGACGAGCCTGTTGGTCACCTGTGATAATCAAAAAGTGCTACAGAAATTATTTGCGAAGTATTGGGTCACATGATCAGATTACGACTTGCCGATTAGATTAAGCTGAAACAAAACTGTAAAGTAGCGAGCATCTATATTTCAAACGGGGTCTTCGGTAAAACCCGAAGTGTTTGTCATAAACTAGTGCTACGATAAGTTTTATATTGAGCTTTTTATTGGCCTTTCAATTCATGTGAGAACATCACGTGACAAGAAAATAACCAAACTGTCATGACTATGTCAGAGAAATAATAAGATTCCAATCTACGGCGGCTTTTCATTTTTGAGCTTTTAAAAGCTTGTAATCACATTTCCACATATTTGGCACCTACAACACAACAGAGTAAGACACGGTGAATCTTTTGAGACCAAATAACTGTAATGTGAATTTTGTTGCAAGTCAACCTTTAAATATAAAAAGGGCAACTTATTTTTTGGCAGTTAGAGTCAATTAAATGTTAAATTTAAACAATTAAAAGTCTGATGCTCGTCTTGCTACGATAAGTGCCTATCCATGAAGCAGGTCCCAACCTGTTTTTGGCAGGCCAGATGCTTCAGACCAGTAGATGTACATTAAACAGCAATGTATTGTGAATTTGAAGATCAATCCAGTAATCTGCCCAAATGACTCACAATGATGAAAAGTGTCTAATACAAAGGAAAAGAAGTTTAGTCGTTTATTTTCAAGTGAATAATTTATTAAACTCACTTGTCAAGAAATGTGTGGCACTCCCTGTTCTTCATGTTAAAAGAACACAGATCAAGCAGTATCAAGTTTACGAGCTGACGTATATCTGGACTGACTGTCTTGAGGCTGTGAGCCCTTAACACCAAGCGAGTTATCTCTTTAAAAGTGAACAGCTCAGGAGGTAGCTCGGGACAGCCGTAATGAGAAAGGTCGACCAACATAACTTGACGGTTTGTGATGCTTCAAGATACAGTTGCCTTCGCCTCCTACACAAACCACAAGAATTGTACCAACTTCCTTTAAAAAATCCATTCTCAAGTTGACTAGGAGTACTTTGTGATTGACCGAATGCATTAAAAAGATATCTCAGATAGCACATAGAAGTTGACGTAAAGGTAAGCCTTTCTAACGGTGTATGCCAGATGGAAAATAATCTAACATGATAGTTCCGAATTGTTATATATAATACAATCAAATTCTAATTTATCTAAGTTCTAATTCTTGGCTTCGTAGTTCGCAGTTTCTTGCTCTGTGGTCTTTGTTCCTCCCAACACTGGAGCACAGTTTCTTATGTAGCAAGTGCTAGGTGTTAGGCTATGGGCTTTCCCTGCAAGTTGGCTTCTGATTTGCAAGGCCAATCCGAGAATAGCTGAACGCATATGGCACTTAAGCTCAGCTAAGTAAATCCATTACATTGTCCACTTCTAGATGCAGTGCCAGTATTCTAATATTGGCCCAGCAGCGTCGATAAAAGATGGATTATGGATCCAGCTCCAATGTTGAAAACCCTGTTGTAACCTTAGGTTACAATGCTTAGTTGTCCTGATAATGCAGCATATTAGAGTGAGTTGAATATTTTAATTAGAGGTTGACGCTACAGCAACCTCGAGACCGGAGATAGAGGCATCTGAGACTCCCCAAGTATGTCTCCAATCTTGGTGTCATCAGGAATACCAATTTCTTTTTTTAAAGGATCGAATCTCAATATAACACATGAGCTTTCGTCCACGGAGGTTTCCTTAGGGCGCGCCTTGGTCGTTCAGGAGGCAGAACTTGTTCTTCCCAGGACATGTTGGGATCATTAAAATGCTGATCGAGTGCAGCATTTGCTGATGCTGGATCCTCCTCAGCGCTAATTTGCTCATCCATATCACTGGGGGAATCATTCCTTGGCTGATCGACAACGGAGCTGGTCCTTGGGTTTATCACTTGCCCAGTTGGATCAGATACCGCCATAAAGAGTTTGAGATGACATTTATTGATGGTTCCTTGACCAGCAACTTTGAAAATGCCGTTGTCAAAAACCTTTTTGATAATGTATGGCCCATCAAACTTCAGTAGGAGTTTTGAGTGAATTCCTTTTCGTCTTGCACTAATGCCAAATCACTTTGAAAGTTACATCCTCCTGATCAGGTAGTTTAGGAGGTAGCATCTTTTGTGTGCAAATCAACTGGTAAGCAGTATGTAACAGATTTCGCATATGTGAGGCATAGACACTTTGTGTAGTCTCATCGACATCATGTGCACCACCTCCATGTATTAATTGGTCAGATAGCCTACACTTCTGCCATAGCATAAAACAGTTTGCAGTTTTCTCTGTTGCTGTATTTGAGGTTGCTCTAAAGGCCCTCATGATCTGTGGTAGCATAATGTCCCAGTTTTTTAGCTTCCATCTGACTAAGTAACATACAGCAAAAAGAATCGCCCAAAGTCCTATTTCTACGTTCTACTGCCCTATTAGACTGGGGATGGTACGCCGTTGTTTGAGTTTTAGTGCTCCTCCACGTAGCGTGAAATTCTGTAATAAGATCACCTTCATCCTGTGTCCTTCGGTGATTATGAAGCTCATCGGATAATCCAAAGTGGCAAAAGACATGGCTACCAAGCCTCAACATATATGGGAGATGTAGCATCATGTAGAGGTGTAGCGTCCTTCCACAGAGTAAACTGGTTTGTCAACACTAGAATTCATCTGTTTCCTTGAGTGGTCAAAGGTAGCGGTCCAATTAGGTCGCTTGCAACCTTTCGCCAGGAACAGCCAGCTGAGAAAGGTCATTGACTTGAAGAATGATGCAAACCTCCAGACTTCGCTTGCTGGCATATCTCGCAGCTGTTTACCTGACATCAGACATCAAAAGTCATTCCTGGCCAGTGCTATGTCAGTCTAGGTCTTCAAATGGTCTTCATTATCTTGGGATGAGAAAGGGTATGTGTGTTCTACCCCACCTGCTTTCGCATGTTCGTAGGGCAAAGTATCACATCCAAAATCTTTTCCCAACAAGTACACGAGTTATCAGCACTTGATACCACCTACTTGTGTCTAGCCACTAACAGCAGGAGTACTAATAGTACTACCTACATGTACTACCTACTTGTTTCCAGCCACTAACAGCAGGAATACCAATAGTACTACCTACATGTACTACCTACTTGTGTTCAGCTGTGGTGGACGCCGGGCTAAGACTTTCTAATTGTAAATATTTTTATATATATATATCTTGCATGTCATGTTTGCTCTTTTAGTATATCATTCACAACTTGTTCTTTATACTATATCGCTATGTTTTGCCTTCGTTTATGTTGTATCGCTGTTGTAATATATTAGTCATGCCAACACATTAGCGACTCCATTTATATTTATTGTTATACGGTTTTTCTTACTCGGTTCCATTAGACGAAACAGGTAACATGAATGTATATAAAGGGAGCGCACTCAATGAGAGAGCAGAGCAGTAGTCAAAAGCTCCTCGACTAATGTATTTTTCTTCATAAAAAAAAGCGAACGAAAACCATACTTATTCTCTCTTCTTTATGCAACATTCTAGATCGTGCTCAAGTAAAGGCCGGCAAATTCCTTTACATTGGTGGCAACAGTGGGATTGTGCCCAACTCGGCAGGCACTATCTAGAAATCAGAATCCGGCAGACCTCTGGCCCTGCTTACAAAAGCAGCCTCAGTAGAGGAAAACCGGAGTAGTACGGCAAACACCGAGGGTTCCGAACCTCCCACATTTGTAGAGAAACCTGGTGTTTTAGAATAATCAGGTGATCCAGCACTCTAGAGAAGGGTTGATGGCTGGCACTATGCCAAACATCCCCCTACTCTGTGAGACGCTTGATACTGCCGAAAACGGTTCAGGGACTCCGAGTTAGGCCACAATCGTCTATAACGGTCCCCTTCACTCGGAAAGAAGCTTGAAGCCATGTCTCAAAGGAGGACAAGGATTGTAGACCGAGACATGGACCGACTAGCTGACATCATAAGGCAACTGGTAAGATTAAATCAGAATTAAACCAGTTCAAAACACCTGAGTATAATGGCGTCGGAGATCCAGAATACTTCATTAGCCGATTTAGAGAAGTCGCAGCTGCAAATAGGTGGGCCAAAGGGGCCAGCACACTGCATTTCAGAGAGGCTTTGAAGGAAGAAGCAGAGTTCTGCGGAGAGGCAGTTGGGGTGGCAGCCATCTGAGATGAATTGGACCATCTCCCCGACAAGCCCCAGTAGAGTTGAACAGTTTGAAAAAAGCAACTCAAACTTCCTGCAGGAACACGCGACGGAAATTAAACAGCTACTCCACATAGCCTATGCTGAACTGCCCGAACCGTTCAGAAGCAACATGGCCAAGGAGTACTTCTCAAACTCCTTACACCACCGCACCCTACAGCGGCACCTCTTAGCGGTATCCACGAAGACTCTCGCCGATGCAGTACAGGCTGGAGAAAAACTTCTCCAGATCAAATCTGGAAAAAATGACTCTGGGCAGAGCTGTTTGAACAATGGCAGATGAAATAGAGGACTCAGAGGCCAATACGGGACATGGTGCAGTACGCAGTGTCGAACAAGACACCCTGAACGTACTGCTATCCACAGTAAAGCAGCTGGCAGAATAGATAAGCAGCTACAAAACAAGCCAACGGAGCCTCTAGAAAGTAAGCCCGCCATCTGTTGGGGATGTGGAGGCACGAGACACCTCCGAAAGGAGTGCCCTAGTCAAAAGAAAAAAGGGGTCGGGAAACGGAAGAAGGCCGCAGCAGTAGCACTCACTACTAGCTGCAATAAGGCACCCGCAGTAACCAGAAAAACGGAATATTGATTCAGCCAAGGCCTCACCCGGATGGACCTATCCAAGAAAATTAGGCCAACCCAAAACTCCACTTCAAGCAGCCTTCACGGCAACCCAGAACGCGTTCCAACCACTACACCTAGAAAAGTCAAGCATGAGTCACTCCGATGTAAGCATTATGCCTTCCTCTCCGATACCTTGCCAGCCGGTCCTGCAGAGGACAGCCCCCCGCCACCCAAAGAGACCCGCCCAGGCATGTTCTCTACCTGCACGAATGGAGCAGCCTCAGGCAGCCCCCATCAAACACAGGGAACCTGCTAAAGCACGTCTGCTAGGACGCCCACACTCTACCAGTTACTTCCTCTCGGGAAAAATTGAAGGTCGAGCGGTGCACTTCCTGATGGATACCGGATGCCCCACTAACCTGCTAAGAAAGCAGGTGTTCGACCGACTTCCCCGGAGTGTAAGAGACCAACTGGAGGAGAGTGACACCCATGACCTGCTCGCTGATGGGACCAGGTTGCTCTTTTACGGCATAAACCGGCTCCCTGTAAGGCTCCGCAAAGTGAGGACCGAAGAATTCTTCATAGTCAGCCAGATTAGCGAGGGCGCTATTCTTGGAATGCCCTTCTATATGGCACATCAATGCTCAATGGAGTTCAAACGACCCGTGGTGAAGGTGGACAGGAAGTCATTGGCTTATACCGACTAAACGGGGAAGCTCCTCCAGAACAAAGTCTAGGTAATTAAGGAACTGGTGATGCCGGCTAGGACAGAAGTTGGGGTCCGGTGTAGATTGACTATACAGATATTCTGTCCGCTAGGGCTAATAGGAGGGTATCCCGAAGGCCCGCCTCTAGTCACAAGCCTGAACGAGCCCGGAGCAGACGGGAAGGTGTTGGTTAGGTGTCTCAACCCAAACTCCCAGCCCTTGACTTTCTGTTCAGGAACCACTGTAGGCACCTACACTCGTGTGGAAGCACCTCCTCCTATCGCCGGCTCCCATCGGCTCCCCTGGCTTCAAGAGAGGCCTTGCCGTGTCGATCACCTAAGTCTAGGCCAAGCTACGGATCCCTCAGCATCTCCAGGAACTATACCATGCCGCAAGACTCTCGTGCCAGAATGCAAAGCAGGCTAGGAAGCTGTCTACCCTACTGACTAAGTATGGGCCAGTGATTAGCACTAGAGACGATGATATGTGTAAAACGTCCCTCATGGAGCACTCCATACCCGTGAAAGACGGGACCCGACCTATCTACCAACCCCCTCACCGCTTAGGGCCTGAAAAGGAAGCGAAGGCCAAGAGACAGGTACAGGACTTGTTGGCCAGAGAGTCAATTGAGCTGGCTGGACGAGTGTGGAGCACGCTTATTGTGGTAAAGGAGAAGGATGGGAAATGGGGGTTTTGTGTGGATTACCGGAGGCTCAATGCTGTTACAGAACAAAATGCCTATCCCCTTCTCACGATAGACGAAAGTCGGAACGCCATAGCCGGGAGCCGCTATTTTAGTACCTTCGATCTCGTCAACGGATACTGGCGGATTCCACTAGACGAAGATGCCGGAAAAAAATCGGCTTTCATCACTCGCTCGGGATTGTTGAAATGGAGAGTCCTTCCTTTCGGACTGACTTCCGCTCCAGCCACCTTTTAGCGATTGATGGAGAGTGTTGCAAGGGCTTTACTGGCAGACCTTATTGTTGTACCTGGATTATACTTTGATACTTATTCTTTCTTCTTTATGCAACATTCTAGCTCGTGCCTAAGTAAAGACCGGTAAATTCCTTTACACAGCCACTAACATCAGGAATACTAATAGTATCTACATATACTACCTACTTATATCCAGCCACTAACTGCAAGAGTACTAATAGTACTACCTACATGTTACATGTACTACCTGCTAGTGTTTATCTACTGACAGCAAAAGTACTAACAGGACTACTTCACCGAAGAAAATCCGGCAAGCCTCCAAGAAACACGGCTAAAAGCAAAATACATGCAATGAACCACAACTCAAAGTCTAGCAAGGACATGAAAAGGCATCGGCAGGGCCAACATTGTAGTATATGAAATAGTGCTCAACTACGGAGAAAACAGAAAACTGCTGCTAATAGGAGCAAAGTACATATATATTTTTTTAATAAAAAAGCAAAGACGTGGTCTAAAATAATAAAAATGTAAAAATGACCACTAGAAAATACTTCACTACAAATTGTTTCTCGTGGTGTGAACAAAAGGGATGTTAATATTTAGTTCACTCTTACAAGTGTCAGGTGCGTGCGTTTACTACAAAAACGGCTCAACTGAAAAGAGCCTGGTATACCAACTTCGGGACATAAAAAGAGAGAAAGTTCGCCGTGAAATTAAGTTTTCCTGAGAGCGTATTTACCGGAGTGTCTACAGGTGATCACGATCTCGGTACGGCGGTTTAGGGTAGACAACTCCGGTTTATAAAATATATAGTATTTTTAACTGGTGCAAAACTGGCATTTCTTACTGGTGTTCGAGTAAGCCCTAGCTTTGTTTAATATTTTCCATTTGATGTTAAAGGTCTTATATTTACCTTTGAGAGACCAGATGTGTTTGCTCAGCTCAGGGTTATTTCTTTTGCTGGCATAGTTGAAAGATGTTTTGTGATTTCTGTGTCTTGCTTTAAAGACTCCTTCAGTCAGACCTACATATGTCTCTGCCTTGTCATTTGAAGTCATGCTGGCTTGATATATGGTGTTTTTTGTCAGGCATTCCCCATCTAGAAGACTGCCTATTTCAGTCAGGCTCATCGAATTACACTTCAAATGGGGGAAATGTGGAGTAATCTGTGATTCTTGTTATATTTTATGAACAACATGTCTAACATCTTGTAGAAGGTGAAAGTAGAGGTAAATGTGATATTATTTCTTATAGTGAGCAAAAGATATGGTTAGCAGTTTATCTCATGCAAGATTTTACAGAGGTTTCAACTGCAGAAATGAAATATGCACAGGTCAAATGAAAGTTTGATAGTTTTGAATAATAACGGGATTTGCTTTCTATTACTACACAATAGGTTGATTTAGTCTCTGTCATGTGTTTGATTTCTAAGGTTTACATACCTTGTTGCTATAGGAGACAAATAGAAGCATTGATGTCTTTTATATTAGCTCATACGCACGAAAACTCTATTGTTGATCAGTATCCAGGGTGCTAACAACATAATTTGATTCAGCACATTCTCAGCTTGTAGTGTGCTGTATACGAAAAAAGAAAATGGCTGACATAGATTTGATTGGTGACAGCAGATGTGGATATTGCTATCAGGAGTTCAGTTTAATGAGAGATCCCCAAGAGCTGCCGTGTCATCATGCCTTTTGTCTAGAATGTCTAAAGGAGGATTACAAAGATCAGAAAGTTGTGAGTTGTCCGCTCTGTAACAAAGAGTATGAATCGAGCGAAGGTATAGACAAGCTGCCAGCAGTAAAACTGACTGCACCGTAAAAAGATAACCCTAACATTACTACTGCTGCATTGAAATGTGAGTGTGATGACTGTGACAACCAGTTAGCTGTCAGCTATTGCATACAGTGTTGCCGTAAGATTTGTGCTGTACACACTGAATACCATAACTTGATGTTTAAGAGAAGTCACTCAGTTGTGGGAGTATCAGATTATGAAGTACCAACCAAAAGAAGCAAGAGAGTTGTATGTGAGAACCATGATGAGGAGCTATCCAAAGGTTGTAATGGTTGCTATAGACTGGCTTGTAATAAATGTGAGATACCCCCAGTAGCATGCATGAGTAAAGAGAAGAAACATACTTTCATGTTACTCAGTCAGCTTAAAGAGAAGATAACTACTGAGTTTGATGGACTATTACAGCTAGTCAATGATAAACTCACAGAGATTTGTGTAGTAGACAAGCAGATCTGGCGCATGTTGGATAAGGAAGAAGCTAAATGTAAGGAAAAGATAGAGTTAATTGAAAGAGTCTGTGAAGAGCAGATTAAACTAATCAGAGAAGAGAGTGAAAACCTGAAGGAGCGTATCCGTGACTACCAAAAGAGACTGACCAATCAGGTAGGAATGTACAGCTCTGAACTAATTAATAGAAAACGGCAATTAGAAGAATCTCGCACCAACGTACACAGGCACCTGAGAGACAGTCATGTGACTGAGTTGGTTAAACAGAGAGAAGAATGGATGACTTGTTTCAGAAGACAATTGGGCACACTGAACTATCAAGTCATAAGTGAACCTGTGTTGGTGTCTGAAGCAGTCAGCATGGCAGCTATGAATTTAAAAATAAGACAACTACCAACATCTCTGACATTGACCTTCAAGCATTACATGAGTAATTCATCAGAAGCGAACTGTTCGGCCTGCCACAGATCAGTTGGAGGTCTATTAGTTGGAGGACAAAACAGTGTTAGAATTATCAGTAGGCCACTTGCAAGAAAAACAACATTATGTCAACATGCCCTCATTTTTCCAGTGGAACATAAGGGTGTCACTTATGGACTCAAAATGAATGGATATTTGGCAAAAATTCACCAATATTCACCAGATTTTTCAGAAATCATGCAGGTTTTGTCAAAAGGCTATGACATTGGATGTTCATGGTACAAAACATTTCTGGCAGTTTCTGATAAACTTATTGCATATCCCACTGGTGAAAAGCGAATCAGCATTTTTAACGTTCTGAGCCAGAAAAGTTCAGATGTGGATGTTGAAGTTAAACTTAAAACCGTTTGTTTCCTACCGAATGGTGACCTACTGGTGACAGGTTGGCAGAGCCCAGATGGGCAGGAACCAAATTTTTTGGAAATCTCAAATCAGAACGCAGTGCTGACAAGGTACCAAGTAGAAGATGGAGAGCTCAACACTGTCTGGACATGTGAAGGTTTGCAAGATGCTTATGGAGTGTGTGAGAGTGAAGGACTCATATATGTTTCTACATGGAATAGCAAGTCGATCTACATTGTTTCTCTCCAAGGGAAATTGCTACATAGATTAGTGGACGAACAACTTCCACAGCAAACAGGGCAGATTAGTGTTAGAGGAGATGAGTTGGCTATTCCGGGGTATTGTGACAACCAGTATGTTTATAGTTTTAAAATAAACTATTAATTACTGGAGCAGCAATGCTAGCTCCAATAGTGGTGACAAAAGAACCACAGGCTGATTCTATGCCCTCATCCGTCCATTGCTTTTTTAAAACATAGCCTTAGTTATGTTCCTACACCCAAACTGTTCATTTATTCAGTATAAATTTCAAAGTACAGGGGCAGGAGTGTTTCTTGCCACAATAGCTTTGATAAAGGAACCGTAGGCTTACTTCTATGACTACCAGTTTGTCTTTTTATAAAATCTGATCTTAGCTATACTTCTATCCACATTTTCTATTTAAATTTTCCCGGCACATCTACAACACTAATGAATTTTACTCACTTTTTATCATTTGACTGTTTGTTATTGATAAAGCAACCAGTTTTTGTCTAAAATAAATTATTAGTTATTGTATCAGTCTCACGAGTTATAGTTTGGCTGGAAATGCAGCCTTAAATTTTACATATCTTCTTAAATATTGTTAACAATTGAAGTTATATATACATAATATATGGCATAATATATACTTATAATATACACATAATATGCATATCACATATATTAATTTTATATCTATTCTCAACATGGCAGTAGCTGTTGAAACATGTTCAAATGGTTATTGGTTACAATTATGTCATGACTTGACACATTCAAATTGTGTAAAAGGTGGATAAAATGAAGCAGAGGTCATGATGAGTTTTTGAACTACTTCTAGGTAGTAGTACTATTAGTACTGCTACTGTTAGTGACTGGAAACAAGTAGGTAGTACAGGTAGGTAGTACTATTAGTACTCCTGCTGTTAGTGACTGGACACAAGTAGGTGGTACATGTAGGTAGTACTATTAGTACTGCTACTGTTAGTGACTGGAAACAAGTAGGTAGTACATGTAGATAATAGTATTAGTACCCTTACTGTTAGTGGGTGGACAGAAGTACATGTAGGTAGTACATGTAGATAGCACTATTAGTACTTCTGCTATTAGTGACTGGACACAAGTAGGTAGTACATATAGGCAGTACAATAGTATTCCTACTGTTAGTGACTGGATACAAGTAGTAGTTCATATAAGTAGTAGTTCACTTATAGTCATGGTTTAAAGTCATGGTTTAACGCAAAGTTTAGTGTTCATTGACAGTGTCCAACTAGTGGACACTGTCTCGTTGAAATGCTCTAGTTAACCGGGAATTTACCTTGCTACTGTTGATGGCAAACTCTGTCTGATTGTTGGCATGCATGAGTCCACACTGGGGTTTCACCGTAGCAGCTGGCATTGTCCTTTGTTCTGCTCGTTCCGGGTGGGAGTTCACTCTGTAGTTTCAGCGTATTTCCAGTAGCTCTTGTCATGCACCTCCTGCTTTTTTGTCTGTCTGCTTTTTTGTCTGTTTATTGTTTGTCCTGCAGCTGCTCTGTATTCTGCTCCATTTTTTGTGTCATGTCTCAGTTTGACCTAAAGTTTTGCCAGTTTTCATTTTTGTTTTTGTATTTAATATGTAGGATTAATAACCCTTCGCAGGTGTATTATGGAGGATTAGTAACCCTTTGCAGGTGTAATATGAAAGATTAGTAACCCTTTGCAGGTATAATATGTAGGATTAGTAACCCTTCGCAGGTGTAATATGAAGGATTAGTAACCCTTTGCAGGTGTAGTATGAAGAATTAGTAACCCTTTGCAGGTATAATATGTAGGATTAGTAACCCTTCGCAGGTGTAATATGAAGGATTAGTAACCCTTTGCAGGTGTAGTATGAAGGATTAGTAACCCTTTGCAGGTATAATATGTAGGATTAGTAACCCTTTGCAGGTGTAGTATGAAGGATTAGTAACCCTTTGCAGGTATAATATGTAGGATTAGTAACCCTTTACAGGTATAATATGTAGGATTAGTACCCTTTGCAGGTATAATATGTAGGACTAGTAACCCTTTGCAGGTATAGTATGTAGGATTAGTAACCCTTTACAGGTATAATATGCAGGATTAGTAACCCTTTGCAGGTATAGTATGTAGGATTAGTAACCCTTTACAGGTATAATATGCAGGATTAGTAACCCTTTGCAGGTATAATATGTAGGATTAGTAACCCTTTACAGGTATAATATGTAAGATTAGTAACCCTTTACAGGTATAATATGTAGGACTAGTAACCCTTTGCAGGTATAGTATGTAGGATTAGTAACCCTTTACAGGTATAATATGTAGGACTTGTAACACTTTGCAGGTATAGTATGTAGGATTAGTAACCCTTTACAGGTATAATATGTAGGATTAGTAACCCTTTGCAGGTATAGTATGTAGGATTAGTAACCCTTTACAGGTATAATATGCAGGATTAGTAACCCTTTACAGGTATAATATGTAGGATTAGTAACCCTTTACAGGTATAATATGTAGGATCAGATACCCTTTGCAGGTATAATATGTAGGATTAGTAACCCTTTACAGGTATAATATGTAGGATTAGTAACCCTTTACATGTATAATATGTAAGATTAGTAACCCTTTGCAGGTATAATATGTAGGATTAGTAACCCTTTACAGGCATAATATGTAGGATTAGTAACCCTTTACATGTATAATATGTAAGATTAGTAACCCTTTGCGTACCAAAACCAAATTAAGATGACAGGTAAAGTGAATGTAAAACTGCTGGCAGATATAACTGGGCTAAGAATAAATAGCGGAGAGAAGTTTATTTGGAACCAAAAGTTTTAAATTTTAGTGAAAGCTTTGTAGGAGTGGAACTTCCAATTGCTTGCTAGATAAGTATATTTGAGTATTGAAGGTTGTTCATAACTTGAGCTGTTATGAACATTATATTAAATGAGAATAATAAACATGCCATAAAAATATGGCAAAACCTGATGATGGCCAGATAAGTATATTCGATAATTGAAGACTTTTTGTAACTTTAGCTTTTATGAATATTATAGTAAATGAGAATAATATATATGGCCTACAAAGACTTGGTGAAGCCTGAGAGCACATTGATAATGAAGAAGTTAGTAGAGTTTTCGATACAGTTCTGATTATGAATATCGTTAGAAAGCCTAATTTCTTATCCTACTGGTCTTTCAATCCATTATTAGTTAAGTGGTGTCAATAAGCAGGTTTTTATTGGTTATGAACAGTCTGCATTTTACAAATTATTCTGATGGAAGTAAATTGATCGAATTAGTAGATGTCTATAGCAGCTTTCTTGCAGCCATGTTCAATGTCCAAATTGTGCTAGTAATTGGCTTAAAAAACTCGACACTTTGGAGTTGTTTGCACTTGGTAGCAAAAAGATTAAAAGAATAATTAGTATTAACCATACAAAAAGTCTCGTTTAAAAGTTACAGCCAACCGAAACAAACCATGCATGTTGACCTTGATGGAACTCAAATCTCTCACATGATTTTCACTTTTAATGACCGCAATCTTCTGATTTGTAGTCAGACCTCTTGTCCAGTGGGCCATAGAAACTGTTCTATTTGAGAAGTAATTGTGTTATTGTTACAAATACAAATAATACAAAAAATACAAAACAAATACACAAAAAACAAATGTTTTGTGATTTATTTTTATAGATAACATCGGTAAGTGTTTTAGTAAACCACATCAGTATAATAATTCATTTTATTTCAAGCTGATGTCTGCTAATTATAGCTTTGTTTTCTCAATAGTCTTTAGTAACACATAATTTTTATGCACAAAATGAGCTTTCAGAATAAACCCAGCAGCTGTTACCAGAATATTCTACATTAGTGATTATATTACGAACATACCTTATATCAGGGACTATATAACCAGTATACTTGACACTAGTGACTATATTACCAGTATACTCTTCACTCATGGCTATATTACCAGTATAATTTCCCCTGGTGACTATATTACCAGTATACTTTACCCTGGTGACTATATTACCAGTATACTTTTCACTCATGGCTATATTACTAGTATACTTCACCCTGGTGACTATATTACCAGTATACTTTTCCCTAGTGACTATATTACCGGTATAGTCTAACCTAGTGCCTATATTATCAGTATATTGAACTATTTTCATTTTCAGATAATTATATTCTATAATTATCTGAAAATGATAGATCAATCTAGTAAAATTAGTAGCATAAACTAAAAATATCTATGGTAATAAGTAATAACTAATAATAACATGTACACTGAAAAATGTTGAGGCGATTTGAGGATTACTCCCTCTTTGAACAAAGATAGACAACTCAATAGATCAGCGTGTATGTGGCGATCATAGAGTTATCTCCCCCTAGAGTGATAACTACACGAGCGTTTCCGGTGCCAACAAGGAGCGTTTAGGCCACGCCTCTTTTTTGTGCTAGTCAGTCGTAGTGATTGACTAGATCAATAACATCAGCCATGAGAAGGGTTAAACAAGGATCATGAATTCCAGCTGAGATAGTAATTAATGCTCATATTAAAGAAATGATGATTATAGTTTATCACTTTAATATATGCTTATTATTTAAAGCAATTCAATACCTACCAGGGATTGCTAAACATATTATGGAAATGTTTACTTTTTCATTTCCATAAACATAAATATTTCCATAATTTTAGGGAAATGGATATGGAAATTTTATTTTACAAGTATGGAAATAGTATGAAAATGGAAATAATATGGAAATGAATTATGGTAATCCTATGGAAATGGAAATAATATGGAAATTAATTATGGAAATGGAATTAATATGGAAATGAATTATGGAAATGGAATTAATATGGAAATGAATTATGGAAATGGAAATAATATGAAAATGGAAATAATATGGAAATGAATTATGGAAATGGAATTAATATGGAAATGAATTATGGAAATGGAAATAATATGGAAATGGAAATAATATGGAAATGAATTATGGAAATGGAATTAATATGGAAATGAATTATGGAAATGGAAATAATATGGAAATGGAAATAATATGGAAATGAATTATGGAAATTGAATTAATATGGAAATGAATTATGGAACTTCTATGGAAATGGAAATAATATGGAAATGAATTATGGAAATGGAAATTGTGACATGCACATAATCCCTGATACCTACATGACTTGCCAAGGCACTGAATAGATAGTGAGTGAAAGTGAAGGTAATGCAAGCAGTTACTCATAGATAACATACATAGTTATACTGGGGTTGTATTACATTGGTGTGATGGGAAGCTAATCAACTGCCATCAACTATGAGCTGTACTACCCGGTGTTGCCCGAGTAATAAAAAAGTATTTGGACAGAAAACTTATTTTTATATAACATTTACTATTCTAACTTTTAAACTTCATATCATGAGAAAATATTTTTAAGCAGTTTAAATGAATTAAGATGAAAAAGAAAACAACTCTAAAGGTTTGCAAGCTTTTTCAAACAACTACAACTTTTAAATTTCATATCATGAAAGAAGTGTTTTGTTGAAATAAATTAGGAAAAAAATAAAACTGTAAATGTGTTTAAATGTAAAATAATTAGCAAGTAATGGCTAAATATAATCTGTTTAGCTATGATTACAATGGAAAATTATTTAATAAATAAGGCAATAAAAAGTCTATTTTATTTTTATATAATTATAGTTAGTAGAATTAAGTATAATTTATTTTTATTTAACATATAACAACATTTACCACTTTAACTTTCAAACTACATATTATGAAAAGTGTTTTGTGTAATTGAAATAAATGAAGAGAAGAGAGAAAATAAAAAGAACTGTAAATGTTTTCAAGCTTTTTCAAACAACTACAACTTTTAAATTTCATATCATGAAAGAAGTGTTTTGTTGAAATAAATTAGGAAAAAAATAAAACTGTAAATGTGTTTAAATGTAAAATAATTAGCAAGTAATGCTAAATATAATCTGTTTAGCTATGATTACAATAAAAAATAATCTAATTTTTATTACTAATCTAGCTAATTTTTATTACTTTATTTAATAAATAAAGTAATTCACAACTACTTTTTTATTACTTTATTTAATAAATAAAGTAATAAAAAGTCTATTTTATTTTTAAATAATTATAATTTAGTATAATTAAGTATCATTTATTTTTATCTAACATATAACAACATTTGCCACTCTAACTTTCAAACTTTTTGCTTGCTTACATCAAGCAAAGATGTCCACTAACTAGTGGACATCTTTGCTTCAAGCTAGTCTATGTATTTGATTGATATGTATTGAAATCTAATATTACATGCAAGGGCTGTTTGTGAACTGAGGTGACAATGAATCACTCTATCACCATACAATGTCAACACTTTCAGTTGATGGCAGTCGATTAGCTTCCCATCACACCAATGTAATACAACCCCAGTATGACTATCTATCTTATCTATGAATAACCAATGATATACAGCCCCTCATGTGTGGGGGCTGTATATCATTGGAGTAACTGATTGCATTAACTCACCTACTTAACACTGTTTATTCAGTGTCTTTGCAAGTCATGTAAGTATTGAATTGCTTTAAATAATAAGCATATATTAGAGTAATAAACTATAATCATCATCTCTTTAATATGAACAATAATTACTGTGCAAATTAATGATCATTCTCACGGCTGATGTTATTGTTCTGTCAATCACTACGAGTGACTAGCACAAAAAAGGGGCGTGGCCTAAACGCTCCTTGATGGCACCGGAAACGCTCGTGTTGTTGAATGCACAGTTATCACTCTAGGGGGAGATAACTCTATGGTGGCGATTGACGCGAGTGAGTTTCTTTGGCGACCTATCGCTATATTAATAGTTGCTTACTGGTCATACATGTATATGTCGGAGCTCACACATGATGAAGTTATTACTATCGACTTAATTGGCTAATTCGACTGAATACAACTCGTTGATTGGTGAAAATTTGAAGAAGCCTTTGTACCTTATAGTTTAGTTAACACGATCAAATAACGTCTTTAATGTTTGCACACAATCAGGGTTCTCGACGTTTTCCAAACCAGGGATAAGTGTCCAGCACATGGCTTCGATCTGGCGCATCTGTTAGTAAAAGGCTACTACATATAGACAAAGTTCAGAATTCTGGAAGAAGGTTCAAGTATTAAGCTACGTATCAACAAAACAACTATATGCACGTAAGCATGAAGTTTTAGTTTATTCGCTCTAGTTTACTTTTTGCCCGAATACTTGTTTTAGATGTTGCCATGTTAAAAAGTTTGGCCGTTAATCTTTACTGATCTTTACTAATATTTAATGATTTTATTGCTTGATCTTCAGTTGGAATCTATAATGGTTTTTCGTTTAATTATGCTGCTTTTGGTTACGTATCACTTTTCTATTAAGTGGCAGTGATAGAGACAGCTAGACTAAACAAATCACTTGTCTGATCACAAATAGTATAATTGACTTCAGCCTAAACCTAACAACTTTTGACATAGACAAAGCACATTTGCGTGAAAAGTAACCTATGTTCAAGAAACGGAGCGTACATGTTATGAATTTTACATGAAGTAGCCCTGTAATTATCTATGGAAGAATCGTTTCGAGTGTTTATGCATCAATGTGCTCACAGTTCGAACCATGTGTACTGTCAGTGCTCGTATTTTGATTGTGGTTTTTACTTAAACTAATCAGTGCCTAGGAAAACTCGTTTTTCAATCTTATTTTTAGCTCATGTCGTTTTAGTTGTCGGTTGCTTCAGTTTTTCTTTAATTTCTACCGCTCACTTTTTAAAGCTTTCCTCTCCAATGGAGAAATATATTAGTTACTCTCACAGTACTATATTTGATGAACAAGGTACTGACTCATCTTTACTCAACTAGAATGCCAACGCTGTAGAACTTGTCCTGGAACAGTTCGTTCTTGTGTCTGAAAATCAGGAATGATAGGTAGCTTGACATTTTCTAATAATCTGTCTTACGTTTAGACATGCTAGTTTTTTGCTGCTTACATTCCCAGTTCTTATTACCTCTGCAAAGTTTAGTATTGGCCAAAGTACCGGATATCTAGTATAGATGTTTTCACAAAAATGTCTTGTATGATACAAGATCATTACAGCCAGGCAATAATCAAATTGAAAATGAATCATTGATCAGGTAATTTGCTTCTAACGTCCTATCCAATCCATATGAAGCAATTGTTGTTGCTCACGAGTAGCTAGTAAAGCCGGGAGCTATATGGCAGCCACAATGTTGGTAGTACTCAAGGAGCTCAAAACCGTAAAACACTGATTGCTACTTTTGTCTGTGAATCACTGACATGTTTATTCTTATTGTTCCAGTTATAGGACTGAATGCTCAAGGGTTTTCAGTGTTAGTGAGTGTAATGAACCAATTCAGGGCCTTGTCAGTCTTTCAACGTAAATACATGATCAAGTTTCTTTCATTATTATATATATATGGCCAGAATCTAACACCACCTACTTGGCAGATCCTCCTGTTTGATCTATTATTCGCTAACCACTCAGTTTAACCACAAACTCATCTGGCCCATGGTGCCTGCTTTATGACCATGATTAATGTAATTACAACATGAAGTTTCTTTGCTTGAGTAGCTCATACTACTTAATCTAATGTTTCATTCATTCTCATGGTATATGTATTTATAGCTCAGGGCACAGTTTGCCTCGATTGTATTTGCTTGCGCTACAACTTATGCCAATACGATTTATTTAATTCCAGCCTGTTAGTTTAAGCGTTGAGACAGGTATAGTGTTACGTTGAACGTGTTATTATCAAAACACACTTGACTTGTCGCAGCAGTTCTTTACGCACGAAGTGAGATTTTCACTGGTGTCAATAATGGTCAGCAAGAGCCCAAGCCTTCCATTTTGCTTGTCAAGTCCATATTTAAAATTTAGCCCTCATGTAGTACGTTTTGGTGAATATCCGTGTTGTGTGTTGTCCGCTTAGGTATTTAATAAAAAATGAAAATGAGGATGATTTTGTTGTTCTTATCTAATGTTAAAATATCTCATGTCTAACGTGTTTTTATGTGGTTGGTTGCATTAAAAATGACTTGGTTGCATTTTTTGCACATCATCATAGTATTATGCATTGCTGAAAACATAAGTGACAATTCAACAAGCGTCAAAATATTTTTTGATTGTTAGTGAGCGATTGTTCTTTAAATTCTTGTAAATCTTTAAATTCTTGTAAATATTGTTATAAAATTGTCTTTACGGTTACCCCACTCCCATCTTCTATCTCTTTTGTAAAAAGATCAGCAAAGTTCACTCAGCATAATGATAATCTAAGCCTAAGATGTTTATATAGCAAATTGTAGCGCGAAATGGATGGAAACCTGAAATCTGGTAGTCAACTAGTACACAGTACATTTGAGACCGTTGAGATGTCAATTTGTGCGCTGCTTGGAGTTAGATGAACTATCAGTCCCATCTCTATTCTGCATTTCTGCACTCATTCCGCATCCTACTCCTAGTATTGATTAATAAATCACTGAGCTTCATTCCTGATTCTTAAACCAATCATTGTTACACTATTATCAAATCCCAGCATACTTGATTAACTCACATTCGACCTCCTAAACCGACCAATCGATTCTTAGACCTCCCCGCTCATCATTGTCTTTTATCTCAAGTTCGCTAGTTGGTTCCTTTGTTACAGTTGTTTCTCCTTCAAGTTGACGCCTCAATCCTTAACGGTTGGGAATGTTACGCTAGTTTTTACAATGCTTACTCCCTGACACAAACAATGTTTCAACAGCTATCTAATTTGCTGATTAGAATCGTTTGGACCGAATGCTTGCGTTGAATAGCAAATTTTCTTTGAAAACAATGAGTTCCCTGTTTGACACTGCGTTAGATTAATGAATTATTATTTTGAAAAGGCTTCTTTCAGGTCTCCTTACATGGTAGCTGATTCGTCATGATACTCCTTTGCCTCATCTAACATCTGGTTGGCAAGTGTTTTGTATATAGAGGGCATAGCCTATTTTGTTCTTGGCTTGCCTAATTAATTAATGACAAGTGGTTCCTTTGCATTAAAAATACATTGAATGGTTTGCCATGGTAGTCGAGCTGGATAATCAATACATGTCCTAATCCTACTCCTTTTCAACAAGAATATGAAGAGAAGGCCTTTTCCCTTTTTGCATGTCTGGAAGGTTATGTTCTAGCGGAGTAAAAATAAACAGTTCTCAGCATTCTCAGTTGTCTAAAATATTGCATTTGGTATCTGGTCTACAAGTTCTGCCATTTTACAAAGAGTGTCAGTAATATTTTACTACCAGCCTCAGTGGTATACTACCACTGAGACTGCTGTGTTTTTGTGGTAATGGTTTTTCTTCGCTCTGGTCGAATCAACGTTGTGGTTCCAGTGCTGACATGACAATGTTGAATAACATTTTCATCGCCAGTGTTGGATCACAATAGTTGCTAGATGGGAACTTAGCTGCTTTCCGTTGTCTTGTGAACCATGACTGGATCTGCTGCCAAACCACTGGCTATCGATTGATAGTTATCCAGCTACTAAGGATTTAATGATAGGCAGCGCATTCCTCCGCTACAAGTTGAGGAGCTTGTATAACGACTCCGGCAGCTTGCTATTTATTTCGTTAGGGTAGACAGAGTTGACTTTGTTAAGCGCGTCCAATCAAGGATATGATCTCATATGGATTCTACCTTTTATTCGCATCATTGCCTTCTCATTTGTCTTGATAGTTTAACCAAAGTTTTTCTCTAGCAAATATGTGTTGACCAGCATCTAGGTTGTGTATATTTGATGTTGGTTAGTCATGGATTGTCAAAATAGTGTTTGTTGATGTATGGCTTTGTCAGCTCATCATGTGTCGACGGCCATAATTAGCATTTGATGTTCATTCTCTCCCAAGCACTTTTACAGTCTTCAAGCTTGGTCCTTTCTTGTCAGGTAACTGGCCTTATGAAATCTGTCAGTCGTTCAGTAGATCAATCCATCAGTGAATTTTTGACTGACACTTTTGTTCATGGCTGACACAAAGTATAGTCTAACATAAGATCTAATTCCACCATGTTCATAAGCCGATTTGTCAGCTAAGTTCAGCTATGACCTGCTCACTATGAACATTCTTGTCTTCAAATCGTAATTTCTTTGGCATCCTTCAGTTTGAGGTTACTTTATTAGTTTGTTAATTATCTGTCAGTTCATTTCGGCTGGTAATAAGATAGATTTTTGTCCATTTGTGATGGGGCTGGAAGAGCAATCATGCATGCGTGTTGAAGCATTTAAGGTTCAGATGCTCCTGCAAGGGCTACCATTTTGATCCAGCCAACTTATTCTGTTGAAATAGAGTTTTTTCAGTTTGTACGAAGGGAAGCACATTAGAAAAGGTTGTGATGCAGTTTTAACTTTATGACTTGCAAAAATATGAAAATAGAGTACTACTATTATATTAATTAGTTGAAAAATTATTGACCTTTTGTTGAGTCAAGAGACTGATGATAGTGTGTTAAACAATTATGAGAGTGATTAGTTAGTCAAAACTTAGCAACAAGAAAAAGTGATACGAACATTCATAAATGCAGTTAACCAGTCAACACTCAACGAGGAAAAGTAATACCTAACAGCACGTCAGGCTTCATTTTATGTCATATTTCATGCCAGGTTGCTTTTATTTACCATCACGTACACATTGTCCGATATTTTTGTGTGAGAGTTTGGACATACCGTATTTTCCGGACTATTAACCGCACCTCTATATAAGCCGCATCTGCTCTATTTAAAAACAAAACAGATGATAAAACATTACGTAGGCTGCACCGTCTGTATAGGCTGCAGAACTCATAGCAGTGCTTTTTAACACGGCAGCAACTTTGCTAGATAAAACAAAACAGTGCCTGACGGCACTGTTTTGTTTTAACTGCCGCTTTTCAAGCCAGTGCTTAACAGAACAATACCGTTAGGCACTGTCACAGTCTTTCTTTCACCGCTAGAGGCGCGCTAACTGGAGATTCCGGTTAGTGCGACCCTAGCGGTGAAAGAACAAACCACAGAAAAGACGCAGCCTCTAAATAAACCGCATGGCTCAAAATGTCTGAAAAAAGTAGCGGCTAATAGTCCGAAAAACCACAAAATAGCCTCAGCCTCTAAATAAGCTGCATGGCTCAAAATGTCTAAAAAAAAAAGTAGCGGCTAATAGTCCGAAAAATACTCTATGTATGGACAGATGTTCGATTAGCCTTCAGCTTTATCTAAAAATGGTGTCCCAACTTTTGAGAGGTCACAATATGCTGCACTGGTTTTGATGAATAATTTGTTTACTTTTTATACACTTAGGCTACCAGTCAATATCTATGCTAAAGGCTCAGCAGTAATACTTGCTTATTACAACATTATTTTTAAAGAGCCAACATGCTTTCAATTTTTAATGACTTGTATGATAGTATTGATGAATTAAACACGCAAAAACTCAAGTGACAACCAAAGTGATCTGTTATTTGGCATTTGAATGCAAATTTGTTTTAAAGATGAATTGCTGGTAGTGCGATTGATTGCTTTACGATTTACAATTAGTATTTTTGTAATTTTCAATTTGGTTATACAAACTCTCTGCAGAACTGCCTCGCACATACTCGTCTTTCTGAAGCATCTGCTGCTTTTATCGGTTCAGCGTTTTCTAGATTATCAACTGCGTAAATCTGTTTTAGCTTTCACACTAGAACAATCTTGTCAGTGTTTTACAAAGTAGGCCTTGACCTACAAAGAGTGCCAGGAATTGCCATCATTTGAAAAGACCTTTACAGTTATTTAACCTGCTTGTGTTATCAGTTGATACATGTACCTTAAGTAGCCTGTGTTAGTAAAAATTATCACCTCAGCGCCTTTTGCTAATGAGAATATTGTTGTATGTCAATAAATAAACTGTATGATAATCAGCGGATAAATAGTAGTTGCTACTTGTAGGTCAGATCTACATACCAGTAGTCAATTATGCATAATAGCTCAAGAATGGCAAATTGTTGCACCTCTAAGCATCTATCCATAAAATTTCTTGAGGTGGTCTTGTTATGATATTTGGTTTGCCAACACAAAAAAAATGGTTAGCGTTGCCAAAGAACGTCTGTCAACACAGGTTTGTATCGAAGAACTACTATCACTACATTTCGATGTTTCAAAGATCTAATTTGTAGGAGTTATTCGTTCGAACAAGTAATCACGGGAAGTCTACCATCGAGGCAGAGACCATGTTTGCTCGAATTGAATAAATTCTGGTAATTAGTTTTTAGGTCGATCTAACTTTGTCTCCCCGACGTCAAACTAGACTCGATAGAGGTTCCTATGGTGACCTTTTGTAAACTGATTCGGTAGCATAAATATATATACCTTTAAGGGTCATATAATAATATGGCTAGCTATAAATGGTTAATTGGATTTTGGGTGTTTTACAATGTTGTATCCCTCAAATTTTTTTAATAACGTAACAAATGACCTGGTTTTTATTGTTTGGAAAGTTCCTTGCATATTTTGATTGACAAGAAATTTGTATCTACTTCTTTTTGATACTGAATGATGAACCTCAGATGGGCTCTAGATGCTGGATTATAATGTTGAAACTGTATGGTTAGTTATCATGGAGTATTTGCTCATGTCTGACTAGTACCAGTTGCCTAATGGATTCCTCATGTTCCCATTATTGATTTGCGATTTCTTAAACTATGTAATTCCTAAAATTGATGTACTTACATCTTTTATAACCACCCTCCAACTGTCATCTTCCTTCTCACCAGCTGTTAGTGTTAGGCAGGGACCATTGTAATGATCGACTCTCATAACAATACACAAGGTTTCAGGAGGGTTCTCAAGTGTTTGGCCACAGCATTGAGTCAGTTTCTGAAATTTAGTGAAGGCCTTGTTATTATCTTTGTGATCAGGTTACTCTCTCACTGTATTGATCGGCGCTTCTCCACTCCAAATGTTGTACGGCTAGCTTCTGATAGTTAGTAGCAGCATTATTCATATCGGCAGCAGTCTGTACATCCGTATCAACAGCAGTCTAGGCATGAGGGTCCCTGTGGAGCAAGCGATTTCCACGTTAGCATAAAGGGCTTTTCTTCAACTCTCTGCATTGTATGAGATAGTCGCTATGGCAACCATTGTTAATGCGTAGAATATGCAAAAATCCTTAAGATTATTGCTTCCATTTTGGCGATAGCTATCTTTAGTCTGTCGTCAAACCTACCAATAAAATGCGGTTGCTTCTAGTTACCATGTGAATAGCTTCCATATGGCTGTTCTACTCGCTGCTTATAGAATAATAATCATTTTGAATTACAAAATTATCACAACCAATTTTTATACAACGTAGCATAAATAATAGTTTTTATAAAATTTTATAATTAAAACCGTGTCATTCAAATGTTTTACCATCAAAATGGAGTCGATTATAAAAACCAAGGCCTTTTATTTTTGGAACTTATTCCCTAGCTGAGCTTCAAGAAATCACTTAGCAGTACTTCAATGTCGCCTTACCCTGTCTTCAGAGACAATCAAACAAGTATCTTACAGTTTTTTTTAACAATTTCATCTTCCGTGACGTAACACTATTCAATATCTAGAATGAAAGCTTTTGAGTTAATAATAATAATAGGTTAATAGATAATAATAGTTAATAATAATAGGAGTACATGGAACAATGATTACTACTATAGGCTATTATTGGCTCCCTTAGCTGTATCTCCTTTGTGTAAGGTTCTTCACTAAGGAATCCTGTGACATTATCACATCGGCAAGAAAGGCTCGTTATTTGTCTTACCAAGTTGTAGCAATCATCTCTGATAAGCTATGGGTGGTAATTATTCGCTATGGCTGGTGATTACCCAGTGCGGAGTATGGCTGTCAACCTGAGTCAACGTCACTCAGGAGCCTCTCAGGAGCCTTCCGTCCTGTGATTGATTTGGAGACAATAGTAATTTCATTACCATTTGGATTAGGGCGTTTTATCAACAGTTATGTAATGCTAGTGGTAATTTCTGTCAGCCGTCTGCCCTTTGGTTAGTCACTAGTCTATCATGGCGTCTGCTTATGAAATCTTTTCACTTTCTGGTTGACAGATTAAATACCTTGCAATGAATTGCTGCCAGTGTTTTATTCTATGCCATTTTTATGATGGTAGTACGCACTTCTAAATGTTTAGCTTGAAACACCCAAAATGGTAGTCAATCCTGTTATTTTCTAGTACTAAGCAATGACTGAATGTTAGTCAGTGTTTCAGCGCAACACAAACAGTTCATTTAGGATGCTAGCAGAACTGTGTGACATGTTGTGTGATAAATAATTAGCACTCTTCCAATTAGCTATCAGAGACAGTGGCTACTGTCCTAAAAAGTTATTGAGTCCAGCATTTGTCTGTAGGATAATTTGTGGTGATTGTCGAACCCCAAAACTAGACTTGGTTCTAACAGAATTAATTACCAGTTCAAATATAACAGACTTTTAGTCCTTAAATATGATCCTCGGATATGTGATCCTCGGATATTTGGTCCTCGGATATGTGATCCTCGAATATATGGTCTTCATATATGTAGTCCTCAGATATGTGGTCCTCAAACATGTGATCTTCGGATATGTGGTCCTCAAACATGTGATTCCCAGATATTTGTTCCTCAAATATGTGATCCTCGGATCTGTGGTCCTCGGATCTGTGGTCCTCATATTTGTAATCCTTAGATATGTGGTCCTATATCCGAGGATTACAAATATCTGATATAACGTCCTACATATAAACATGTAGACTCTGTACCATTATCATCTGCAGTGATTCTTTCAAACACTGATATTATTATTGTTTCCCTCTGTTTGCCAACATCCTAGTCTATTGCATTTTTGATTGTTGATCTATCTAACGAGGCATGTAAAGTGATAACATCATGGAAAATCTGGTTTACAATCGAGCGATTTGTTGCTCATGAATATGACATGGCACCAACGCGGTGGCGTGCTAATTGGTCATAAAGTGGAGTCCACCCTTCATTGGGTACCTGTCTCTCTCGTAATTGCTGTAAACCAATGATTTCTTTTAGCTGTTTGCTGTGACGACTGTCGACTAACTGCTAGTGCCAGTTGATAGCAGCCCCGTTGAGCTGGTCTCCCAAATGGATTGTACCTCATCTCTACTCACTACACTTGCTGTCACAATCTTACTACCGTCTGAACTCCTTGCACGTGAGTACGAGTATTACAATAGTTTGGATCTGTATTGTATCTACACGGTTTAACAGGTTTGGAAAACCTGTCTACAACAATTAGGAAAATGTTGAAAGTATCATCATTTTATACATGTTTGTTTAGGTTCTTTAACACACATATTTTTATCATGATCTGTTAGCGAAATATTAATAACAATCGGGTAGTTCTGGTGTCAAGGTATGTACAGTCTCGTTACTTGTCATTAGATTACTAAATAGAAAGTTGGAATCGTTACTAGAAGGTTCCATGTAACTTGAATAGCCCAGTCATTACTATGACTAATGAGATCGGAATGATATTTGTTGTTTTGACATTTCTCATGTCAATGAACCCCAGAATATAAAAGTCCACCCTCTCTCATTTCTTGCTGAACTAGTAGCTAGCTAGCCGGTATTACCTAGGGACACCGTGAACATACATTGCAACTCAGTGGAACACATTTGTACAGTTAATTAAATTGTTCTGAATTATCTTACCCCAGCGAGATACAAGCTGATTGCCTGTCTCTCGCTGGAGTAAGATATGTAGATAGTCATAGTTGTGGTTTGCGCTGAAACACCTTTGTTGCTCCTCAGGTTATGCGGTCTCAAATTTTAACACCATAGCCGAGTACGGCGGTTAAAATAGGACAGCTGTCAAGTACAGCAGTGAATGGATATGTTGCGGGCCAGGCCGGGAGTGCAAGTTGTGGTTTTTACTGCTTTGATTCGTCTGGGCGATGGTGAGAGTGTTGGTGCTTTTTTCTGTTCACATATTTTACTCACATTGGTAGTGTTGTCTGGTTATATGAAGGTTGTGAAGCGGACGATGAACGATGTTGTGTTAGAGGACAATGAGTGGATTGACAGTCAACTCACTCATTTGACAGCTTAACTTTCTCTTATAATTATCTACAATTGTACATTATCTCGCAGACGTTTGTTTTATGTATTAGGCTAAGCTTAGGTTTTATTTGTCAATGTTGTTTTTAACTCTCCTGTTGCCAAATGGCATGTCGCGCAGAGCTGCTGCAGAATGATGCAAACTGCTCACTTAGCTCATTTCCCTTGATATGCTCAGATGGACCATTGAGTTGGTAATTCTTGAGGGGTCAGGTGCCTTGGATTTTGCCATCATATAAATGGCAGGCCAAGAGAGGTAATTCCAAAATGTTGACTTGGCGTTAATATGGAAATAAAAAATGGTGTCATTGCCTGAACAGGGTGACATAAAAGTGTTAACATCATAAAACATCAATACACCATGCCTCAAGATAGGGCTGCAAATACTTGTATAGGGTAGGTGAGTGTGTGATTTGTTCATGTTTTATGTCATCTGTCAGAGATAAGCGATGATGGGTGATGATGAGTGCGTTCTGGGAATTTTGGGGAATTATTTCTATTATTACTTTTTATTTATCAATTGGAATGCTCTGCAGATGTCAGGTATCAGTTTGATAGTCTCAATGTCGCTAATAGAGCTTTGATTCAAAGCTGCCTTAAATAACTCATCCATTAGCGAGTATGTGCATAAATTGAATTAGGTTTACAAAATTTATCATGGGATAGATTTACTAGTAATCTGAAAGTCGTCTAAAAAGTTTTCTAGATCACTCTGCGATTAGTAAAATAAACTGGAGGCTGAAACTGCTCTTGCACTTGGGAGGAAGGAAATGTTCTAAAAGAAAATAACACTGCTAGTGCATATCAGCTTCACCATCTTTTCCTCGGCATTCACCACAAGATCTTCCTATTTTGCAATCAGATAAGTCATGGAAGAAATCAAGGTTTTCTGTAGAAAAATTATTCAAATGTTCTTTCTAATCCAGATTGTAAAAAAACATAAATACTTTATTTTCCCGGTTGCAGTACAATATTGGCATCACATGAATGTCACGATTGAAAAGTCGGTCTTGAAAAATGGAATGACTATTTATAGAATACAGAATGTAAATATTTAATGTGACACTCACCACTTACTCGACCTTCAGTGACAACAAGCATGACTGTCAGTCAAATCTGCATAACATGAGTTCATAAAAACATACACACTGTTGCTTGCTGTTTGAAGCAATCGCAATACTAGTGGATCGAAGTCATTGATATGGTAATATAAAGGTGTGCCATATTGCAAAAGGTTTTTAAAGTGTTTGCGAGTGTTTCTCTTGTTCACTTTGATAGATATACTAAAACAGCAGACTGCTCGATGATGCACATAGCGCTATTCATCAGTACCTTATGTACAAAAGAAAACAAGCCATTAAGATGTCAGCTACTAAACAAAAATTGATACACTCTGACTACTGCAAGCAGGGTGCTTTTTGGCAAGATTATTGCAAAGTAGTGTATAGAATTTGGGCGGGGGGGGGGGGGGGGACTACAGCCAAAGTCAAACTTCGACAAGCAAAGTTATTCGTTCCAATATTTGCTTTGTTTCACTATGTTTTCATTGGGCGGATGATGAGGGTTTGGAATTCTGCACACGTTGCGTTACTGCCCAATAAGTGTTTCAATTTATACTCGTTTGTTGTGGATTAACGCGGGTGCTTTGTTAAAAAAGGTAAGGAATGCCACGCCAGATGTCAAAGTGGCACATTTGGAACTGATCAAAAATAGAAATAGGAACAACTGATGTGTGGCAAATGTTTAAAATGGAAAAGCTTGTGCGGTATTTGCCGCACTCGTTTTCATTCTTTGCAAACATGAAACATTCGGTAAAAGCTTACGAGTAACAAAACTCACTTTACTTGCGGATTTTTGCTGTTTCCATCTCGTGGATGATGCCAACTCGTGGATTAGTCATGGAAACATAGTGTAGGCCGGGGCTGTCGTTGGAGCAAAGATCCTGAACATAATTTGGTATCTTTTGTTCCATTTGATCAGCCTAACAAGGTCTTACGGTGATTATAAATTTTTCACACAACATTAGCATAAATACATAGTATAAATTACTAAAAATATTAACTGTAAGATCCATCATTTTCGCTTTCTACCTCATAATAACTACTAAACGCCTTCCAAGATGTTTTCTTGTTTTTATTGTTTGTTTTAATTAGAAGGAAAGCCATTTTTCATTTTTTAAACCCGCCACAACTCGCGCCAAGCTTATTTGGAACTATGATTTTATAACTATGAGAAAAGTATAAAGCACGGTTCAATGTTATTAAAACAGAGTACAACTAAACTATCTCACAAAAAGTGATTTACAAACCTACAATGCTTTCAGAAGCTTCTAGAAATTGACATATGTCGAGACAGCTATTTGATTTAAGCATTACTATGTAGATGTAGTTTTATTTAAAATTACTATGTAGATGTGGTCACAAGTCAAGGTTTCACTGTATACAGCATGGCCGCTAGTCACTCTTGGACCTACTTATAAGGTGGCCGTTGCCATAACACTACTTTATAATTTACAATCCTTGTTGTAGAATTACCCATAATTCAATCTGACACGATAGACGGCGCAGTAAAGGTGAAATCGAGTGTCACCTTAAGGTGTGTTTCTTCCGAACCTAACTCCCCGGTAACCTGGACACGGAACGATGTAGTGATAGAATCCGCCAATGAAATGGGCATCACCTTCAATGGTAGCTCTATGACTATAGATCAATTCAGAGCATCTTCTAACAATGTTAACTCTCAGGATGGTGACTGGAGATGTGTCAGCGGATCTCTGGTCAGCAAAAAGTTGACTCTCTCCAAAGCAAGTGAGTAAAGGCTTCAAGCTCTTATTACTAAACACATGAGAGGGTGGAGAGAGCTGACATATCCTGGGGTGCAGTGAATATGCTAGAGTATGTGTGTCAGAAAGTCTCGATGTCTATGCTATAGTAGCAATGACAGAAAGATTTGTGCCAATTAGCGTGTAATAGGCCTAAAACAAGCTCAAGATGATAACATTGCCGTCAGTGATTAGCTTGTTAGGTCCCTCAGCCTGCTGGCGGCAGCCATGATATGATGAAGGTGCTCATGCTAGTTGTCATCCATTTGCTGTCCAATCATAATTGGGTTGTCTGCTTGCTGTCCAATCATAACTGAGTTTTCTGCTGTCAGGAGTAGTTTAGCGATCAGCTGGAATTGGCAGCAGTCAGCAGTGTTGCTGAGTTTACCGAGTTCCATTGATTGAGGATGAGCAAGCAATTTCGGGAACAAAAAAACTTATCTTCTTTTACCAAATAAAACAAGTTTTTTACAAGCATAATTTGCATCTAGATTATGGTATACATTTTGTTGCCGGTTGGTCTATGATTCATTTTTAAATCAAACTTTTGAAACGGTTTCACTCGCATAATGTAACGATAAATTGTGAGGGCATAGTAATTTAAAAAATATGAGAGACCATGTTCACAGAATAATAAATGAAACACAATAGTTGTGGTAAAAGAGCGAGTTGTTTATTTCTTTTTAAATTGGTGGAATGAACATCTAATTCGAAGAAATTCTAGGCGAAAAAAACTACACGTTACTTTCCGAACTTCTCAATCCTAGTTTCCTTTACTCCTCATGAGTTGTCTCTGTGAGTGATCTCTTTTTATCGCTGTTAGAACTCAGCTGAAGCCAAATGGTCAATTAATTTTCCATACAAACCAAGTACTTAGGTGATCTATAACTGGTAATATCACCATGGCAACTGATTGTAGAAATAAAGAGCTTCCCATCCTCGGCTAAAGATGTGGCGGTGGCAGCTTTTGAAGGAACGAGCGCTCTCATTCCGTGCCAACCTCCAACTAGCAACCCAAGGGCTGATACGGTGTTTGAACATTCTGGTGCAACAATAGACGAGTCTCGAGGTTAGTTGAACTTTCAAGCAACGGTTTTGTTGTCCATACCTAAGTACATTGTAACTCATGTTTCACTACCAGTGAGACGAATGGTTGGTCAAAACGATATGTATTGTCATCGTCCGATCGTCTTCTGGTACTTTCCATAATTGTTTGCTTTATCGCCATCACCTGTATCAGTTGGCTACTTTTTATGGCCAAATTTTAATAATCGTTTAAAAGATCGTATCTTGATGAAATGTGAAGTCTTAATATTTATTAGTTGGTCCGTGGTACTTCACAAACTTGAGTTTTTTCCGAATCCATGATGACCAACAGTATGTGTTTATGAATGTCAAAGCAATGGCTGTGGTAGATCCGTGACAGCATGGCATGCTTCAGAAATCATTCATTTTGTTTTGTTTCTTGAGCTTTTTAAGTGATCGTTTATTACTGAAAATATGTCCTCGCATGCACGCTAATCGTCTGCCATATTCTTTGCTTTGCGATGCTATGACTGTTTTTTGACATCGAAATGATCTTTCAGGACCAAAATTATTCTATGAGCAATATACTCTCGCCGGGACCAATTTTTTAAATCGCCTCAGTCCGATTTCTATCGATCTTTGCTCTTGCTATGTCGGGTCATGGCTATATTTCTATCGATGGTCTAGTGTATCGACCTGTTGTCGATCAAATCTATGTCATGGACAAAGGCACATAGTCTCCTTGAGAACCTGTGCAGACGCCAAATGAGTCATATCACAAACTTCCATCTAAATAGCTTGTTTGAGGTTGGTTTACATGACGTCATATTAACGAGACAAGCAGGGTAGTATTTTAGTTAATTTTAAGGTGGTAAACAAGTACTCTCAGATAGTGTGCTTACTTAAAACCAGTTCACACTAGACCACTGTGTCTCTGCATTGAAGCCACAAATCTTTAGTGATCGTTAGTGATAAAAAATGTGCACACTCACAAACCCATCCACTTTTGCATCAGCGAATACTTTGCGACGTAGTGTTCTTTTTTTCTTTTTCAATTTTTCTCAAAGGAACATCTTTGTTTTCACATGCTCCAATCAAATCCTAGTCACGCCGAACCAACCTTTAGTTGCTTACTGCTGATGTTGCATTGGCACCAGTTCTTCAGTGGTCATTCTCTGTGTTGACATTCGTAACGATTCTATTAAAAACTTTGTTAGTGTTGAGATAATTGTTTGGATGATATGCAAGCGACTAGTTTCCGGCTCACCATAGATCATCGTGGAATAACGTGTAACTTGTATTTTATGATAAGATAATTCTCGGATATTACTTGACATACAACATGCTATAGATTAGCAAATAGAGATAATATTTGAGATAGTATGTATGTGTTTGTAGAATCCCCGCCTACCTAACGAAGGTAAAAATCTTACTACTAGGAGGCTGTGGTTTTATCATGACCGTACAATCTATTCGATAGATTCTTTTAAAAACATCAGAAAATGTAATAGAATTCTTTGTGTAAACATAAAAATTCATTGTGGACATTTTGTCTGTTGGATTTGTCTCCCTTACACTCCAGTCTAAAATTTTATTTTTATTTAAATGTTACCAGCCAAATTGGATTAGGACTAAATGAAGCCGTGATAACATAGTAGTTGAAAACTTCAAAAAAATTAATGTTTAAAACATGTTAAAGGCTGTTTAGTAAATGATAAAATGTTAAAAAAAGCATCAAAGATCAGCAAGAATGTCGAGTGGCTGACTGAAAGGACAATAGGACATTTTAGTAAAAACTATTCATCATGCAGTCTCAATTCAAATGAATGTACTCTTTCTCATATATTAAATCATGTAAATTTTTTTTATTCACACGATGTGCATCAGAGGTTTGCTAGAAATATAACCTGGTGTGATCTCATCCGATTTGACAAGAAAAAAACTAAAGGAATTTTCCAAATGCCCAGTTAGTCCCGTCCAGTATGCAAGGCTTGTCAACTGAACATTAACTGGCTAAAGGTTTAGCGTTTCAATGCATCAGTCAAAATCGGCCAGCTGCTGATGTGTCATCATGTAAACCGGTCTCTAGATTAGTCCATTTTAGTATCTAGTTTTATTAGATATGTTAAATCTCTATTTTTTATTAAAAATTATGAACTCCTTTCACTAGTGAACTTGTTACCTAAAGTGTAAATATTTCCATATCAGCTGATCAACTCATTACTAGTAACTAGTGAAAATCTTTACTGCAACAACCGAGTTCATCCGTCTGTTGGAGATTGGAAAAAAGGTTTTCATCATGCGGGATTCGAACTTGTGACATGCGGCTTGGCAACCGGGCAGTCTTACACGTCCGATGTTGTGCACATTTCTACTCTCTACGATTCATCGGTACACCTGACCCCCTCCTGCGGCACACACTAGACTGCCAGGGTACTAGTATACACTAATAAAGCTTTAAGGAGGTTTTTCCCTTTAGCAGCTGTCTAAAAGTAAAGTTACATGTGGGGACAATCAAAAGTGATTTTTGTCAAAACTCGATGAGCGAGAGAAAATAAAACAACTTTATTTTAGAAAGATCCAACAGTTTTTTTAGGATGTGAAAGGAAAGATATTTGTAAAATGATTTGAAAAATGACCCATGTAATATATTGATCATTTTTCAAATAAAGTTGAAGTTATAATCATCCTGGAGGTTGTATGAGCTGAATGGTTAGTTCCTGTCATGCTTACAATTCTTCTGGCGTTCTTCAGTTTGGCATGATATACTTTGACAGCATCTGGCCTTTTGCGCTGCCAATTAAACTCACCTAATTGGTGGAGCAAGCACTTTCTGAATTTATAAGACAGCTTTGGCAGGTTGAGTCATGGCAGCCCAAGTGCGCCGCTTTGCCCCATCCTGTCTGTTTCCTTTTTCTGTGTCAATAAAACATCTTGTCTTCCTTTTGACGCTCCTAATTGGCCGATTTAACTCGCAACATTTTTATAGGTAATTAGAACCTAGGTTCTGTACGCGCTAATTTGTTTTTACCCTTAATGTTTATAGCGTAGTGAAATTACATTTGTCTCAAGCAGTCTTTGTGAGCAGGTGCCTGCCAAAGCTGTTTTCCGACCACAGCGCGAGCCTCTGAGGATGTTTGCCTCCCCACGAGCTCCGTCTGGCAATTAGCTTATTAGCTTTCCTGTGTTTTCTCGTCAGTTCTTTGTTGCCCACTCTTCCTCCGACATAACCATTTGCCAGATGCAGATGTAGTAAAAATTCAAAAGGCTCACCAAAGGCTCAACAAACATCAGATAATTTGTATTGATTTGAAGGGACTTTTCTGAACACAGTCAGTAAAGTTCTCATGAACGCTTTCAGAACAGGAAGTAGTTAATGAAAACATGGTTAAATTAGCTCCTCGCTCATCAATACCTCATAAGTATTCTTACGAACGTTTTAGTTTGCATATTACGAGAGGAATGTTTGGTTACGCCTAGAACAACAACAGAAATTGCTAGTAAACAGTCTGGTTCCTGTCACGAAGAATGTTGCACCTTCAACTAATTATCAGAACGGCTTTTCAATTGCTTTGGTAGCATTTCAGCTGCATGGATGTGTTTGCTTTTTGAATAGAACTGTAAAATAATGGCTGTTTCCCAGCACGATTGATTAACTGTGAATCTCTGACTACCTACCGTAGGTGAAAATCTTTCTACTAGGAGGCTGTTGTTTTATCATGACCGTACAACCGATTCCTTCAAGATCATCAGAAAATGTAATAGAGTTCTTTGTGTAAACATAAAAATTCGTTTGTTGCGGACGTTTTGTCTGTTGAGTTTGTCTCCCTTTCCCTTACACTCCGGTCTTAAATTTTATTTGTGTTTGTAGTTAAATGTTAGAAGCCAATCTGGATTAAAACTAAATGAAGCCATGATAACCTAGTACCTTTTGGTGTCTCGACATTCTTCGAGACAGTTTCCACAATATGCTGCCTCAGAGGCAGAGGTTTTAATAAAATCCATTATACAGTAGATTGGCCCCATCTGTTACGACCCGGTGTAGCTGGCTCATTGTGTTGGCACAATAGATACAAGGCTCTCTCCCGTCACCGTTATTTGAGCTGTGTAAATATTTGTAGTGTATGACTTTTACAATTTATCTTGTTAATGGAAGATATTGTACTGTCACGGCGGTGTATGCACGCCACGCCGTTTCACTTAGCTGACTCTAACGTAATCCATATAATGAGCTCGCTGCGGAGCAGATGTGGGAAGGAAATGATTTGCAATACTATGTTCACAATTTATGTATTTTTACAGCTATAATCGTGCTGCTTGTTCTAGTAATTGAATCCTTCTACCACGATGTTGTAATACAATGTTGTTCATCTCGATTTACTGCAAGCTTTCTGATTAGAAAGTGCGAAACAGAGGTACTTATTGATTTGGCTTAGTTGTGTCTGATCAGATTTGGGTCAGTTATGACTGCTCAGACACAATATATTTTACCTCGTTCTAGAACCTTCTTTGATCATTTTTGCGTCTAATCATTTCTATGGTATTTGTATCTAGCATTTTTTAGATGTTGCAGTAGGAGCTGGTACCACACGCCATTTGAGACTATTTTCGCTAGTAGGAATTCGGTAATGGAATGATATGCTTGTATTGCTGATAATATGCTATTGGATGCCAGCATAGTACCTCACCTTGGAAGTGATACATAGACATCTCATCTTGCTCAACTGTCCAAGTTGAAATAGCTACTGGGTGTTCTATTCCTCATTTGTTACAGACCGATTCACCCTCCTTAGCAGCGGTGACCTGCTGATCTCTGACCTCCAGATATCTGACAGCGGAGAGTATGTCTGTGTGGCTATTAACAGGGTGCTTGGGAGAAAAATTACAGCCGGTTATGTGGTGCGATTAGACGTACAAGGTAGGTGTGGCCTGCTGCCTGGAAGTCTGCGCTTAACGGCGCAGTCATAACGCTGCAGATTTAAAAATTTACATACAGAGTGTCTTTATTTTTCTATCGTTTGCGATTGCTTTTGAGATTTGAGGTTATTTGACTGCCAGGGTGTTTAGGATTAAAGTCAAGAAAACCTAATCGCTGTAAAATCGCTCTGATCAAGCAAAAGAGAGATTATGCAACAGTTGCAAAGAAAGTGACAGAGAGAGGTAACACTTCACCTTGAACGCAATAGATGATATTAACTATAGCAATGATAGCAACTAGTGATGTCATTTTACTCATATATTTCTTCTGAGCATTTTAACCGCGGTTAAGTTTTGTTTATTTCAATGTTGAAGCATCCTGGCAGTCAGATAATCTCAAACATCAAAAACAATCACAAATGACAAAAATTTACCGATACTTTCTCAGTCTTTCTGATAAAATTGACTAAAATTTGGTGCAAGTTTATCTTGAAGAATAGCCATGAACATTGATCTCTAGAGTTTTTAAAAAAAGTTGGAACACATGTATATGCTATTGGTACCATACGAAAGTTTTTCCTGATAAACATACTAGTAGGATAGATGATAGCATTAAATGCTAACCATTACTTACTGGCTCTTTTACTACATTATATACTCTATACTACACTATATACTCTATACTACACTATATACTCTATACTACACTATATACTCTATACTACACTATATACTCTATACTACACTATATACTCTATACTACACTATATACTCTATACTACACTATATACTCTATACTACACTCTATACTACACTATATACTCTATACTACACTATATACTCTATACTACACTATATACTATATACTACACTATATACTCTATACTACACTATATACTCTATACTACACTATATACTCTATACTACACTATATACTATATACTACACTATATACTCTATACTACACTACATACTCTATACTACACTCTATACTCTATACTACACTATATACTCTATACTACACTATATACTCTATACTACACTATATACTCTATACTACACTATATACTCTATACTACACTATATACTCTATACTACACTATATACTACACTATATACTATATACTACACTATATACTCTATACTACACTATATACTCTATACTACACTATATACTATATACTACACTATATACTCTATACTACACTATATACTCTATACTACACTATATACTATATACTACACTATATACTCTATACTACACTACATACTCTATACTACACTATATACTCTATACTACACTATATACTCTATACTACACTATATACTCTATGCTACACTATATACTACACTATATACTCTATACTACACTATATACTCTATACTACACTACATACTCTATACTACACTACATACTCTATACTACACTATATACTCTATACTACACTATATACTATATACTACACTCTATACTACATTATATACTCTATACTACACTATATACTCTATACTACACTATATACTCTATACTACACTATATACTCTATACTACACTATATACTATATACTACACTATATACTCTATACTACACTATATACTCTATACTACACTATATACTATATACTACACTATATACTCTATACTACACTATATACTCTATACTACACTATATACTACACTATATACTATATACTACACTATATACTCTATACTACATTATATACTCCATACTACACTATATACTCTATACTACACTATATACTCTATACTACACTATATACTATACACTACACTATATACTCTATACTATACTATATACTACACTATATACTATATACTACACTATATACTCTATACTACACTATATACTCTATACTACACTATATACTCTATACTACACTATATACTCTATACTACACTATATACTCTATACTACACTATATACTCTATACTACACTATATACTATATACTACACTATATACTCTATACTACACTACATACTATATACTACACTATATACTCTATACTACACTACATACTCTATACTACACTATATACTATATACTACACTATATACTCTATACTACACTATATACTCTATACTACACTATATACTACCCTATATACTCTATACTACACTAAATACTCGATACTACACTAGTCAATATAACTCAGTTACCTATGTTTATTTTTGCAACCTCCACCGTCAGAGTGAATTCATACACTGTTCAATCAATTATCTCTTCTTATTAAAATGGATTGCTTTCGCAAGTCCAGCTTTTACCAGATGATTCAATTTCCTTTCTATACACATTCCAATTTAATCAATTTAAAGAGTGTGGCTTATCGATTCCAACATCGTGGTACTTCGTGTGCGTCCATCGCCCGACTAGGGATGCTGACAGCTTCCTGTTTAGTGGTAAGATGCATCAATTATTATAACATGTTATCACTTTCCTGGTTATTTTCTATAAAAACATGCATATCAATTTTTGCTATCCAAAATCTCTAGCCTGGTATGTAGCTTTAAAGCTATTGTACCGCGAGTATTTTACTAACTTTCCACTGTAATACATCTTTCATATTTTAATTTATGACAAATTTCAGATTCACTCCTACTGTCTGTTCTTTATGCAATGGTTCGTTGACTTTGTTCAAGAGCTGCCGACCGCGCTTTTACTGCTGCCCATGTAATGCTTCTTATGAGTTTCTAGCGGAAAGTATTGAACAAATCAGCTTTTTTGTATTTTCCGAGTAGCTAAAGCCTGTTTCACACTATATCGCCGTCAGTCCGTGTTTTCGTTTCGGCGTTCATCCGTCGATTATGTGAACCATGAACCGATGGCATCGATGAAGAATCGCGGATACATTGGGAAAGTTTGCAGCTGTCAAACTTTCCCGATATTTCGCCGAGCATCGATGACCGCTTTTCAGATGTGAACCATTTCAGCGATGGTAATTTGCGGTTGCGAATTGCGTGATTTATTCATATTCGCTTATGATAGTCGCTGCGGGACTAGTTTTTTATTCCAGCACGCGAAAACAAAGAGGTTTCTTCGTGAAAATTAAAAAAAAATAAATGAGAACATTACGTCACAGAGTATTTCCTGATGCAAACGCGGATGGGTTTGTGATAGTGTGAACATCGTTATCATCGACGATCACCGAAATGTTGTGGTATCAATGCCGAGATACGTCGGTACAGTGTGAACCAGGCTTTAAGAATAAGATGCTTTACACTTGCTGCTTTTGTGATATTTAAACACGTTTGAAAACAAAACATCAAGTAAAGTAAACACTGCTGAGTTTTTAACTACTGCACTTAAGTATAATTTTACTTGTATTCATAACTGTGATGCAATAAACTGTTATTCTTTAGCACTACTTTCTTGAAAGTTTAGGTGCTGTAACGAGGCTCATCGTCTCCGCGCCTCACATTTAAGAAAAACCTTATTTCATAGAAAATTGATTAGCTTTGAACATATTTTTTAATAATATTTTATGAGGTGCTGTTTTATAAACATAATAAACATAATAAACATATACTTGAAGTTTTCACAAAAGTGTAACATGTGCTCATTATATTACTCTGATCTTCAGTTACACGGATTTGCAATAACTTGTTGGAGTTGTCTACCCGGTTGAAGTCTCATGTAAATCATCTTGTTATTCAATTACGCATTTCGTGTATCAAATTTTACGTAATGTTTTGGTAGTGCTTCTGAACTTGTAGATATTTTTTGAACTTTTTTGGTCTTCCCGCAATATCTCAAATTATTATTTTCATCAATATTTCTAATCTTAAAACACTCTTAGCATTTGGAATTAGATAAAAATGCGCATACATGATTGCGACTTGACAAAAATGGGAGGATGACAACTCTAATTTATAGCCATAGTCTAATTGAACCCCTGTAGTTTGAAATGAGCTGCCACACAATGAGTTGTTTACTAATAAACAGCATTGGTGAAAGAAGTTTGGGTAGATGATTTATTATCAGCTGTCGCTAATAATAAATCATCCAATCAAACTTCTCACAAATTATTGCTTATTTTCTGTCTATTTTTGTGCAGTTTTATCTTTAGCGAGCATGAATAAACTTGAGTAAATCATTAATGAAAAAAAATCTTATAATTAGATTGGCTACTATTATAGTTAAGACTAGCCGAATGCCCGGCGTTGCACAGGTATTAAAAAACAGCTTATAAACAGTGGCAGGTAATGTAGTTGCTTACCACTTGCCATTAGCCTGGCACATTGCCATTAGCTAATTTGAGTAAGCTAGTATTCATATTGCTAAAATTACTAATAAGAGTCGGGAGAGCAAGTTTTACTGACGTTGCACTGTAACGTAATGCATAGTCGCTATGTGTATTTTAACCATATAACGACTCATATTGCCCAATGAATCCATCGATCTCGTGTAGCTCAATGGTTTAGCATATCGCTTGGGGAATGGTAGGTTCCGAGATCAAATCTTCTGTGGCACAGATTCTTCATTCCAAGATTTTAATAGCTATAGCTGGATAGACTGAATCACATGTGGAATCACAGACACCTTTTATATACACAGATTTATATATATAGATCCCATCCAACATGTGTTTCAATTTTAATCATTGTTCAGTTTTACGCTTCTCCGTTTTGACTGCAGTTTAGTTGGTCGCACATCTACTGGTTGTTTACGATTTAGTATATCCTTTTAATCTCTTGCAGCTAACACCCAGCCAGCATCTGCGCCGGAATTCCAGTACTGGTCTTCTGGGCAGGAGGTTAACGTCGAGGAAGGTACTGACCTTCTGCTGCCATGCGCTGTCAACAGTAACCCTAAAGCAGAGATCTCATGGGATCGCTATCCATCTCAAATGCCTCAAAATAGGTCTCAGCAAGTGCATGGTATGTTCACTTTCAGTTCGTTGGTGCGTGATGTGTGTCTAATTTGAAGTGTTTTGACAGAGATTTCAGTGAGCTTACTACTGTTTACTCAACTGGGTCTATCTGTTATCAGCTTACCTACCTCATACTACATTACTAATTAGTAAACTAATATAGTTTATAAATTTATTATATTATATATAACATATATATATATATATTTCAGTTTTACCTGATGAATGGTAACAACCGTGAAACTTTAAGCACTAAATAGTTTTTAAAGTTTACAGTTTTTAGTACATTTTAAAATATGTGTACATATATATGTATATACACATATATATATATACATATTTATATATATATATACTTTCCTGTGTATATATACACAGTAGATGCTCCTATAATGTACACTTCCTACAACTTAACTTGCAGAAAACGTAAAGAATTTATGGAAAGTTTTTGCTTCAAACGACGTTAAAAATTCTGTATGGTGTAAAGTGTCAAGTCGGGCAAGTTCTCAAACTTGATTTTAATGGTAATCTATCTCGTCACACTTGTAAAAAAAGACGTACGTATAGCGTTATATCTATTATGCATACAACTTCCATGACATTCTAGTTCGTCGTGGTAGATGGTCAGATTAGTTGACAAAACAGAGAATAGGTATTGTTCATAAATACTTGAAGGTGAGCGATTGGTGCAGGTGTTACAGCCTCGGTCTACCAATCTGAATGTTACGAGTTGGAGTATCGTCTATAATTGCCTTTTATCTTAACCTGGACCCCTGGACACAGATAAACGGCGAACAGATAGATTAAAAAGTTTAGTCAAATTTTTTCTTTTGGTATAGTCAAAGTGGTGAGTTTGGGACGATATTGAAACGGATTAGGCATATTAAATGTAGTTTACTGTTCTTATGATGTGAAATCCTTTAACGTAAATGTTCCTGGATTGGCTTATCCACGTCGTAGGAGCGTCTACTCTATATATATGTGTGTATATATATATATATATATATATATATATATATATATATATATATATATACATATATGTGTGTGTGTGTGTGTTTATAAAGAAAGCTATTGTATCTGAAGATTGTTTTTACATGAAACTTTGAGTAATACAGTTTTATCAAACTTTCACACTTTTCATATCTATTTTATATATGTTTATATATATAACGTTTATATATGTTTATATGTGTTTATATATATAAACATTATATATATAATGTTTATATATATAATATATAAACATTATATATATATACAGTTAGTATTACTAAATGCTAACAAAAGAGAATTCTAAAAACACTAAAAGGCACTGGAAAAAAGAAGTTTCATTGATTAGAGTAATGATAATATGGGTAAAAGAAAGAATATTTAGCTAAAAGTCACTGAAAATCTGTTTCACGCTCTCTGAGAGACAATTAGCAAAATAATAATAATAATATGTAATAATTTAATTTTTGTTAGTTTAAATGTCCAAAATTGACTCGATGATCGCGGCTTTTAGCTAAGTGTGACTTTGCTATGACTCTAAGTATTTCTTTAATCTTATCTATATTATTATGCATATACTTACACATATAATTAATTTAAGTATTTATTTTGTGTTAACCGGTTCTATAGATTGTCTGGTCAGTAACTCTGCTGTTTATAATAGCAGGGTTTGTATGCGTCTCATTGTAAAAGTGGATTACTATACAATTATATACATAGTAAGCCACTTATCTTTTGACGCACATACACTTGGTCTATATGATAGTATAATTATTATTAATATGGATTTTATTGTCAGCGTAAATGCGCGTTGATAATGATAGTTTATCATTGACCCTAATGTTCTGTTTTTTGTTCTCGCTGTTTGCAGACAGCCTGTTACTTGAGGACCTGAGAGGTAGTGACTCGGGGACTTACAACTGCCAGGCAGACTATGAGACGAATCCAGCACCCTTCACTCTCACATATGTGGTTAATGTATTAAGTAAGTACATATAGCCTCCTCTCGTCCTATTTACTTACTTTCAGAGGTAGTCTGTGTCGCTACTGGTACTTGGGCTGTTTAAGCCACCAGCATCACTTGTCTGTGTCCTATAGCAGCTAGTGTGCTGTGATGTTAAACGGCTATGCATTCTTTGCTGTTCAGGGAATGTTAGATTGTTAGGATCATGGAAAGAAGATGAGTTTCCTGTTTACTGTGGCTATTCGTAATATAATCTTATAACCTAATATATATAATAACATATTATAGTTTGTATTATAAAACTCTTGTGGTCTTGTTTAAAACCGCCACAGTGAAGAAGCGCTTCATAAAATATTGTAATAAAATTTCTGTGGCTGTTCATACATAATATAATATTATAATATAGACCATATTATATAACTGTTGTAGTCTTGCTTGCAACCGTCGCCGTGAAGAAGCGAATCATAAAATATTGCTTTGTACGGGTTTCGATCTCATGACATCCGGTATGTAGCCTGACACTCTACCACTCGCGTCACTCGGACATTCCAAAGTTGAAGAATAAGAGCGATATTCTGTACCGTTAGCGAGTTCTCATGTACTGGAAGAATTATAACAGACTCACTACTGGTTATTGGATGTACAAAAGCAGGTCCACTACAAGCAATGCCAGGCTCAATTGGCAATCTTGGAACTTTCATTATCCATATAAATGTGCCACAACCTATCAGATTAGAAACTCAAGATTCCACCTTCACACGTATCAACAACAATTGTCCTTCATAAACACGTTCATGGATTGTTGTCGTCAAACAATTGGCTTCGTAAATTTAAAAAATCTTGAGCCTCGTTGGGCTTCATGCTAGTATAATATATGTCTTAGTCAGTTATATCACTTGAGTTTGATAGCTAGACTCTTCCTTCCTTGCAAACCAGCATTTCGAGTTCAACTGACAAACCGTATCTCAACAATGGAGGAGACGTTTTTATCTCTATTGTTAATTGTGTCGGTTGGCCTTTGGCGTTAGTAAAATGTTGTTTCTTGTTAGCATAAACACAAGGGTAGACAGCTCATGCCATAGTTATATGAAATGCTTTGGGGGTGCATCGGCTGGCAGATCTCTGGTTTGACAATCGTTTAGCAAACTTTACTTTGCGCAAAAAAATATAAAATAATAAGCTATCCATGTCGATGACACGCTATCGTTACGATCTGTCGATAACACGCTATCGTTACGATCTATGTCGATAACACAAGATCATTACGATCTATGTCGATAACACAATATCATTACGATCCATGTCGATAACACGCTATAGCTACGATCCATGTCGATAACGCGCTATCGTCACGATTCATGTCGATGACACGCTATAGTTACGATCCATGTCGCTAACACGCTATAGCTACGATCCATGTCGATAAAACGCTATCATCACGATCCATGTCGATGACACGCTATAGCTACGATTTATGTCAATGACACGCTATAGCTACGATCTATGTCGATGACACGCTATCGTTACGATCCATGTCGATAACACGCTATCGTTACGGTCCATGTCGATGACATGCTATCGTTACTGTAAACATCGACGTTGCAGGTCGGTACACCTCTGCTAGTTCTTTATTACAGTCATTTAGCATCATTTGTACTTGTCTTCTGTTTTATTTATTAAAAACTCATTTTTGAAATGGAAATTGGCAAATCTACTTGGAGAGCAAAGTACCAAACCACTTTTGTTTCTCACATGAACATGAAAATCATGGTTCGTTTATTCTGCCTCAATTCATTATAGAACATTAATATGAATTTTAACATGTATTTAAGTTTTTTTTATCTACATGTAAGTTGCTTGAATACTACCGAAATAGCGTACGCTAAATCTCCTACATTTGGTCCGTTGGAAGTAGAAAACAGCCTATTTTTCCATTTTTTACTATTTACTTTGATGTGAAACATTATTTAGTAACCAGTAATGGTACATAGTTGTAGCATTTGAAAAGCCGATTAGCGTAAATGATTACCAAATGATTACCATTATTTTTTTCACCAAATCAAATATGAACAACATCGCTGCGTTGCACGTCCTGTGATGGTACTAGTCTAGCTAGTACTAGTCTAGTGGTGAAATAATTGGATATCGCATCGCTGTCATCAACTATTACAAATTTATGTCTTAGAATATTATTGGTTTATTGATTGTGTCTTTCAGCCTATCCTCAGGCCAACTTTAGGAGCCGAGAGTTCAATGCAGATGAGGGTCACGAAGTCGTCATAATTTGCCGTGTTGACTCTGGGGACAACTCCAATAATGTTATAAAGAATTGGTACAAGGATGGCAGTCTCCTGACGAGCGATCCTGACCTTGGTGTTGCTCTTGGTGAAGGTATTTGGGATACTGTATACATACTGGAAGAGACTGTATACATACTGTGATAGACTGTATATATGTAAGATATTGTGTGCAGGCTGGAAAGGGCTGTAGTACAGTTATAATGGGTTGCAGACAGACTAGGTTACCGTGAACCAACTTTAATGAGTTGAAGGCAAGCTACAGAGATTACATATGAATGTAGGTATTACATGTAAACACAGGTATTACATATGAAGACAGGTATTACATATGAAGACAGGTATTACATATTAATAGTTGTGAAGAAGTCGTGAAATATTCTACTGGTCAGTTAACTGGAAGTCTGCCCTTAGAAGCAGACCAATGGGGCCTTTGAGTGTATTAATGGCTCATCATGTTTGTATCATCTCTACTAATTACTCACCTCCTTTCATTCTAAGGTTTATTCATACTGAGATATAATGTCATTCTCAGGCTATCCGTTGGTGCTTTGTATCCAGTTTAGGGCAATTATTCTTTGGCTAAGTACAGTGGGCACATGTTTAACTACACCAGCGATTTTGAGAGATATCTTTGTTGCAGCTACGCGTTTAAAGACTGGCTTTTTATCAAATCGTTATTACAAAAGCTAGATGATGTCATTTCACGTTAGAATTATCGATAATATGTTTATTTTAATTATTTTGCTCCATCTTCTGCTGTTTGTGGAAATGCCAGGTTGTAAGACAATCACTGAGCTCAACTCGTCTGTTGCAGCTGGGTTGACATTGTCCAATGTCTCACAGTCATCAGCTGGCATGTATCAGTGCACCGCAAGCAATGATGTGGGAGAGGATACAGCCTACATGAAGCTACGCGTGCAGAAGCCCCCTCCTCCTACCACTACTACTACAACTACCCCAACCACTACAACACTAGGTACTGAGGCTCTCATATGTTGATTTCAAGAGCTTGCTGGCTTCAACTAATGTTTATGTTTGCTTTGGATTACTTCCACTCCCGTGTAACCAAGTCCTTCAATATACAGTCACACCTCGGTATACAAAGTTAATCTGTTCCTGTATTTACTATGTATGTCAAAATCATCGTATGTTGGAGCAAATACTTTTATAAAAATACATGGTGTTTTGTTTAATTGGTTCCACAGCACAAAAAATTAATAATAGAAACTTTAGGTAATCTGTAATAAGACCCGTGTCTGTCTGTCTGTCTGAAGTCAGCTAAGTTGGCAGTATACGGGAATCATATTCGGATATTCCGATTCTCAACCAATATGCCACCAAGTGTACCACTCGACTATCTTTCCTCATTTAAGAATATTTATGCACATAGTTATTACACAGGATGGTAGCACTGGACTAGTTACATATAACATTAAAACAAATAAATTACATAAAACCGTAAAAAGCTAAAACCAAAAACTAATTCATGTGTAAAAACAAATTGAATAAGGTACTAATCAATGGAAAGTATTTTTGTTGCCACATCGCCACAACATGAAAGACAGGTGTAATCAGGTGTAGCCTTCGTGATATGAAAGATGGATCGGGTGTAGGTAGGCATCACCATAGAGATAGGGAGCTAGTCTAGCTTGACAGCGAGAACTTTTAACATACTTTATATATTTATCTGTTCAACTTTGTTATTTGTTATAATTTCATCTTTCATAAAGCCAGCGATTCCACTTTCACTAGTTTCAGGCTTCTTCAACAACGTAGAAGCAAACAGTGTGAAGGAAACTTGTGGAAATATTGAATGATTGACGAAGCAGCAATATTTTGACTAGTTGTGGACATTGTATGTTGGAAACTACTTGGTCAAGAGAGATAAATTTTGACGTACGTCTCTGCAACTTTACGATTTTAAAAAGCATCGACAGTAAAGAGTATTCGATTAGAGGAATGAGCAGTTCACTAAAATATGTCTAAATCTATATTTACCAAATCGTGACTGATGTTTTGGTTTTATGTTTATGTACTGGTTATAAAAACGCCGATTGTGAACTATAATGTTTCCTGTATATTTCTCATCTAACTCATCGTGATGAGAGAGAAACGAGGAGTCGTTGTCTCATTACACTCTTCCAAGTGACTCATTCATTACTCATTTCCCTTGTAAGATTGCGGTCTGCCCTTTAATAAAGTGTATTAGTCACCAGTAGGCAGCTCGTTCAGCACAGCTTAGTGTTTGATTAACCCAGCTTAAGGTCAGGTCAGCGCTGCTTAAGTTCAAGTTGACGTTTCTTGATGCGTATGTTTTCATTATGTGGGTTTGGAATTGTGCGCACGATACTTCCTGCACGATAAGCGTTTTAATGGACATTCACCTGCTGCAGGTTAACACAGGTGCTTTGTTAAAAAAAGATGGAATTCTACATCGGAGGTAATAGCGGCGCAATCCTGTCTTGCTTAGTAGCAGACCTTGGAAAAAGGAATGACTGAATAGTGGAAAATGTTTTAAATGGATTCGATTGAGCATCGTTCCCAAGTGCTGTTTCTATCTTTTGCAAGCATGAAAAATTTCATAAAAATTTTCTAGTGAAAAAACTCGCTTAACTTTCGGGTTTTTTGCAGTTTCCATTTTGTGGATGATACAAACTTGTGGATTAACCATGTCATGGATTAACCAACTTATGGATTAACCATGTCATGGATTAACCAACATATGGATTAACCATGTCATGGATTAACCAACTTGTGGATTAATCATGTCATGGATTAACCAACTTGTGGATTAACCATGTCATGGATTAACCAACTTGTGGATTAACCATGTCATGGATTAACCAACTTGTGGATTAATCATGTCATGGAAACATTGTGACTGTCGGGTCAGCGCAGCTTAAGATCAGGTCAGATCAAAGGTCAGATCAGCGCAGCATAGGATCAGATGCTCTTTCTGTCTCAGCCATTACCTACGAGAAGGAAATTAAGTAAGAAATCAAAGAATGAAGAATGAAAGAAATTAAGTAAATATATTTTTTTGTGTAAAATTAAATATAAAATAGACTATCCCTTGATTTTCGTTTTTATCTAATTCTGACGAAAATCAAGCCATTCTAAAAATCCAAGAGTGCAAATATTTTGTGGGTTCATTGTGAGGGTGTAGCAATATTGGAACTGCAAGGTTAATTGTCGGGTTTTAGAGAATGCGGTATTAGTACACTCCAGATGATAGATGCAAATAATTAAAGAATTCTATTTCTTGCATTTGTTTGACATGCAGCTATACAACCGAGTCCAGAGAATGTGCGGGTTGAGCAGATACGGCGAACAGGCTTCAAAATCACTTGGTCAATCGATCCCGATGCTGACGTCTTGTCATACCAAATAAAGATGAGGGAAGGCAAGGGCAACTGGAAGACGGTCAGCTGGGACATTGCGAAGCAAGCATCTTCGCAGGAAGTCCATAACGACCTTGTCTCGGGTAAGTGATCGATGCTGTGGCATGCGATTTCTCCTTTGATGGTTACACCAACGTGTTGTTACAAGAAAGGCTCAGTGATGTCACTAGTGTTGTTTATCCTTGAAGATCCTTAGCCCCTGAACATGCGACAACAGCAATTGTCATTAGCCATTAAGTACAGGAGCTTTGCATTTCATTCTGGAACATTTCAATGCAGTTTGAATAGCGGACAAATCGAATATCTATGCTGTTTTCCTTATAACGAAAGAGAGGCTCTGCAAGGTTCAGGCTTTTATCTTATGATGCTCAGGGCAATGATGACTTGTGCCCTCACCTCGGTATTACTGCACTCTCAGATGATATAATACTGTATGACTTGTGTGCAGTAGCCACTGTCAGGGCTATTAATTTCACATTCTACCTTTTTATAGTTTTGTTAGTGTTACGTGATATGTTTGTGGGTGCTTCACATGCTGAAGGTGACAGCTGCACGTGACCTCAATCAGGCAGCCCCTTTTAAATTTTGCGTTACCTAACCGTTTCGTTTCAACTATCTGCAGTATGCACACTTGACTTTTTAATAGCCAGAAGTATTATATTAAGGTTGCCCAGTTGTGATTGGTATTTTCTTGCAGGTAAAAAATATAAGTTCGCAGTTGTGGCAGTCTACCGTCTTGGCGTCCGCGTTGAAAGTGAGCCCACTCATAAAATCACGCTCGATCCAACGTTTGGGGAGGATGAGACAACTCCTGCCAACAGTGAGTCAACCGCTTTGTCTATGCAAGTCCTTCTTTTATATAAATATATATATGTCTGTGTGGCTTTACCTCTGTTTCTGTGATATCCCCAGGCAGCCTATGTACCATGTGCGCACAGGAATGACAGTGTCTTAAATAAGTCTATTAAACAGTAATAATAATAATGAAACCATAATAATAGCAGTCGCCATACTTTTATATGGAACTTTTAAAATCTAATTTAAAAAACAACGTGCAGCATTAGTTCTTAACTTTTTAACATCTCAAATGTTCACTCCCTTCACATAAAGTAGAAGTTAGATAAGAATTAGTTTTTTACAGGAGTTATCTTGCCTTGAAGGAAGGCATAAACTCCCATGAAAAACAGCAGATTACATATGAGGTTGTTAACTGCGTTTAATAATATTAGTTCAAAATTAAATTGTTGTTGAATTCATTAAAATTTCTATAAAGTTAGTAAGTGAAATTCATTCACTAATAGTAAATGAACTTGTGAATATAAAATATTAATTTGTAATGCTCTAGGTAATTGTAATTGTAAGGTCTCTAGCATAGTAGGAGTGATTTTTGCAGGTTTGCTCCTGTTGGAAGAAGAACTTTCATAATAAATGTGTTCATTTGTTTTTATTTTAGTTTTAGTGAAAACAACTTTAACTATCTTTCTGAGGGTATCACATCGTCCGTTGTTGAATGTCTTGCGGCCTCCATTTCGTATTCTTGCTGCTTACTGAAACTTTTTAACATTTATCATTAATTTTGTTGAATAATAAAATATATAATTAAAACTAGGTATACACACATTTTTGGAAGTGAATTTAGACAGATTCTTTGTGATGCATAGTCTGGCTTTTGCCGTGGAGTCGCTACAACTATCAAGAGACTCTACAGCCAATATGTGTAATATGGCAGCGTATGGCTTGCCCCTGGCTTTTCCTTCGTGGTCTGACAGCGGCCATGAGCAGAAGGTTTTAAAAGCGATAGCTGGGTTTCATGACGATTAAAATAGATTTTAGCTGGTTTGGCATTTTTAAGTTGCGCAAAGACAACGACTGAACATTGCGTCAGCGCTGACTTTTATGTTAAATGATTCATGTAATTGAATCGTCTTGGATAGGTCTTCTATACTGGCATCTTACATTTCAAAGCAACACAAACGCTGAGTCATTATTTAAAGGTTAGCACTGGTTGAGGGTCATACTATAATGTATCTCTAGTTACCTTAATAGCCTGTCTAACTGGGCGTGGTTATTAGATGGTGATCGAATGTTAAAGCAGGATAAAACATGGGAGTGATGAAAAGGTGATGGAGCATTGCCAAAGTATTTGTGAATGCTGTATTTTGTTGCATCTCTGTTGTCTAGATGTTGTTAGCAGCCTTCTCCCAAATTTTTACAAACATTCGTTCAGCTGTAGCTAAGTTGTATTTATTTGTATAAAAAAGAAGTCTACGATTAAACTATTTGGTTCATTGTTTTTATCTGAAAACAAAGATCTAAACTGACTTGCTTGCTCATCTTCTCGACATGAAGGGCAATACTTAAATTATTGTGAACTAGCTTAACTTGCCTAGTCTTTGCATAATAGCAAGCTAGTTCAGAAGTGTGTGGATCTCGAGTCGAAGTTTAATCTGGAAGTCACTTAGATTGAAAATTCCCTTTTTTGCTGATCGAATTTTGTTAAATTTGTGGTGAAACATTCATAAATGCACATGACAAAAATGTGGCCATTTGTTGATAGAGACAAACTTGAGGCATGATGCAGCGAGAGATCACTGTATACCATTAGGACAGCCCCTGCCTATGGTTCTCTGTTTGCTTTTCACTTTGTCACTGATTGCTTTGCCACCCTTTTGTATATCTCTTCTTAATTTTGATCTTGCATATATTGGCTTCACTAACACCTCTTTCCTTATGCTAGCTCACACTGAGTATAACGCAACACTGTCATCTGACACACTGTCAACCACAGCGCAAGCACCCGCATGTTCCAGTCAGTGTCCACCTATTGTCATCACTGCTTTGAGCAACATGACACGGCCGGCGAGTGACATCGTGAAATGGCGGTGTCAGGGAATCGTTGGTGATATCAGCTACACTTGGTACAAAGATGGTGTCCTACTGGATAGGGTTCCAGGCGATATTGCCATGAATGACGGCTTGTTGTGGTTGTCATATGCTCGCACTCAGGATACTGCCTGGTACACGTGTCAAATATCCAATCAATACGGAGCGGTGAACACTTCAGCCTATTTAAACATTATAGGTAGATAGATGCTACATGTATCTTTCTTCCCCACAGGCAAGCTGTCTTTTGCTGCGAAGCATGGTCGGCAGCAATTTGTTAGTTGAATAAAATCAGTTAAATTTTAGTTGGATGTAAAAGTTATTCGTCGTACCTAAAAATTCGCGAAACTACAGCTTTGCACCATGAGCAAGGTAAATTGGTATTTGTGTTATTTAACCAAAAATTGACTTTGTTCTAAAAATTTGAATAAAATATCATCAATAAGTTTTTCTGTATACCCAGCTCAAAAAAGTCGAATTGTTCGACGAAGTGAGAACCTTGTCTGGCATCAGACGGCAGCTTGTTTGCGTGTCATTCGTTGTCCAAGATTGGTAACTGCACTCAAATGTTGTCTCACCATACGCTAGTCTAACATTCTTAATGTCTTATTCTGTATGGCTTGATTCACTGCTAGTGAATCTGTCATAGATGTCTACGCGCATCTATGACATCACTTCCTGTCAGTTTGGGTAATGGGTATCCGTTCATCTTGTAACCTGTTTAGGGATATTTCTCATTCATAACCTTTAACCTATATCGGGCTATCCAACTCCAAGTTCTGCTTAAAATCTAATCGCTTGTATAACCATGGGAGCTAAGGCTAAGGGAGCTAAGGCTTTTTCTTAAATAGCTTAATCATTGAATATTTGGGCTGCTAACAGATATTATTGACCTATGTTGCATGCATGTACCTCTGCTTGCAGGTTCTCTCTCGCAACCTAGTGTTGACCTTACACCCTTTACTACCACTGCTAGAGCTCGCCAACCAAGTCGAGAGAATGGTAAAGCTATACTGACACCCTCTCTTGCTAGCTCAATATGTTCCGCTGTACTCACCTTGACTTTGACAGGTTGAGATGTGCGGTTTACAATTAGTTCGAAACAGACTGACATACGGTTGGTCGAATCAGTATTAGTTGTCTGCGAATTCCAAAATATTCTTTTTATCAATTCATTTGCTCCTACTGCAGTTTCAAGACATTTTAAGACACAAAAGTTTGCTTGTCTTTGTTTATAAGAATTTTGTTTTGAAAAAAATTTTTTGATAAAAGATCTTTTTTTTTATATAATTTTTAATGCTAAAATCCGATGACTTGTATCTGTAACTTTCAACGAACTGGCGTTATTGCACCACAAAATAAAATCGAACGTTTTACAAACCTTACAAAAATTATAGAAAATGTAAATATATTTAAAGCAAATCAACTAATCTAAAACTGATTTTATTGGGAGCAGTGCTCTGTATTTATTCACTTACTACCACAAGAATATCTGATGCCGCATGTAATTGCATAATAAAGTCTTATCTTTTCAGCAAGACATATTTTGCTAAGTTTTGCGGTTGCAGTTTCATACTTTTTTCATACAGCAAGCGTGTCATCCCAGACCTCATTTAAACATGGAGAAGAACACCATTGATTGTATTGAGTAAGAATACTTTAAATTTTAAAAATTATATTTTTATTTCGGGCTCGCAAAACTTGATTCTGATTTAATATAATTACTCTAGAATATTCTGGAATAGCGGAATCTATTTATACAAGAGTAATACCTATAATGGGACCTAAATATTACTTATAATACCTTATAATGCAATTTTTTGTAGTAAAATACCTATTGACGTATACATGAGTATACACGGTATTAAGTTCTTTTTATATTTTATATTATATATACATGTACATATAATACAAATATTATATTACAGTGTATACAGTGTATACTGCCAGTACTGAAGAAGTTAAATGTCAAACATGCAATTTATTAAAAGAATAATTAGTAATGTTAAACTGGCAGAATTCTGATGTTAATCTTTGTTTTAAACAGCTGTTAGCAGGAATGATCACAATTCTTTGAAATTCACCTATTTTTTACTTGACTATAAACAGAAGTAAGCCGTAAGTTTACTATATCTATAAAAACAGTCATTCGAGAATACGGTTATTCCTACTCTATTATAAGGCTAACTTGGCAAAGATGCCATAATTTGGTATGAGAAGACAACTTCACTGCGTTTCAGCTGACCATGTATCAGCAAATCCATGACTGAGCGTAGACATCATGTGCTGTGTTGATATTCCACTTATCATTTTGTTCCTGCTATTTTGGTTTTATATTAGTGGGGTGTTTAGAATGAGCAATTCAAGTTTTTCATTTGGGCATTCAAATCCAAAGCATTATGCAACTTGCTCTCACATAACGCTACAGTTTTGGAGTTGTCTAGTCCTGTAAATGTGAACACTCAATCAATTCATTATGTATAGTTTAAAAGAAAAAAAAGACTGATTTTTAAAACAATATTGAAGTGCATTTGCGCCTAGAGTCTAAGTTGAAATTTAAACCGCAATACAGTAGATGCTCCTATAGCGTATACCTCTTATAACGTTACTTCCACATCATGTAAATAATTTATGTGAAGTTTTTGCTTCATACAACATAAAGAATTCCATACAACCTAAAGTGTCAAATGGGTGCAAATTCGATTTGATTAGCAATAATATCATAGCCTTAAAAATATTGCTTAATCTTTTGTCGCACTTGAGAGAAAAAAATGTCATATAGGCCTCTCTCCATTATATATAAAAGTACCCTGGCATTATAGTTCGTCAACAGAGTGTGTCGACAAAGCACAGAAAACAAGTAGCCGTGCAATAGTTATGAAATACTTCAACAAGCCGACCTATTGGTGCACGCGTTGGAGTGTCGATATACTAAGTGTAATGTCACGAGTTTTAGTGTAGCCGGAAGCTCTCTTTGATTCTAACCTAAAACCCTGGCGATGGATAGACGGACGGTCAAACAGACATGACTCTTAATACCTTACGTATTAGGAGCGGTGTTTGCTACTCTGTGGCTGGTGAACAAACCCTAAAGTTATACGTATACTTTCTTTGGAATTTACAGTTGTATGCTTTCAGTTAACGGCTTTCCAAATATAGTACTTGTTAAATTTCAAATCGACAGGTAGCGGTACAGCACAACGATGACGGCGGCCATGTTATGATTGAGTGTGCCATCATAAACTTGTTTACTGGTAATATTTATATGCCACTTATATATTTTTATATAATATATAGCTTCACTTATATTTGACACCGGTAATTTTGCCAAGTAACTTTAACATTAAATATACTGCTAAATATGCATAGTAAAGCTATGGTATATTTTGTTTTGCTTTATTTTAAACATAAAATATTTTACAGTCTTTTTCCTTTGCAGAATAAACTTTCATGTCTAGCAAAAATAAAAAGAGCCGATGTAAATTGATGTTGAAGGTGTGCGCTCCCCTTAACTTATTGTAAAAATTGTGAAATTGATACAAAGCAAAAAAGTTGTCGAAACAAACCATTAATACTGCAGTTGCTGTACAGTCTTTAAATTAAAAAAGTGAAGCCTAGTTTTTGTATTTTTGATAGAACTAATGAAGTGAGTTTGGGAAGAACATGGAACTTACTTGGCAATTTTTATGTATTTTACTGTTTGTATAATGTAAACATTCCCTGAACAGATTATTTACGTTGTAGGAGCATCTACTGTATTGATTTAATAGGTACGCAGATTTGAAAACCAATACACGTGATCTTAGGCATTTGCACCGAACTACGCCGCTCAAATGTTTTCCTTTTCTAATTTTTCATTCTGGCTCATTGTGAATGCTGGATGTTTGTATCCGAAATCCATACAGTGTTTCTAGATATCTATGATTTGAAAACCAGTCTTTAAGGGGTCAATCGTTATGAGCGTTTCCTTGTCTGCAGTTATTGTCCCGCCCACTGCTCCTATGCTGCGACCGATTTCTCCAACTGAGCTCATTGTTGAGTGGCAGCCGATCTCGGCCGGAGTGTCTGTCCGTCTCTACCAGATACAGCTGAGGCAACTTCATAAGCAGCGCTCCGACTGGGAAACAGTACCAACTTTGGGAAATCAAGATGACACTTCTTACAAGGTCTCCAAGCTGCAGCCAGGTAGATTCTATTTTCACGACTCGTCTGGCAAGGGGAAACAGTTCTTATATATTCAGCTTGTTGAAGGTCAGCGAAGTTGACTGGAATACAATAAGAAGTCACTACTTTAATGTCAATTAGCTTCATGCTAAACTAGGTTAGGGTTCATTATTACTTTCTCAGCCAATTCTTTGTAATTATCTCTCATTAAGTTGATTGGTTTACCTTGTAATTTGGCTAATTTCTTATTCACAGTATTGTACTCTTATTGAAGCCGGCTTGTTTGAGCAGATACAATGTATTACGGTATATGAAAGTTGCTATACGTCATATCTTCAGCGTAGTAGGTGAAAGGAATGTCAGCCAAAACTGTACATGTGGATGTCTTTCTGCTTTTCTACAATTCATTTGATCAACACTGTTAGTCAAACACAGCTTCAATGAAAAGTCAAATAATTTTTGCGTTTAAGATAATAAAAATAAAATTTAATTTATTTTTTATTGTAAAATCGCTTCTTTTTTAAAAATCCTTGTGTTATTTGTATTTCAAATTAAACAGAAATAAACATGTCAAACATGTGTTGACAAACAGAGTGACAGTCAAACGTAAACCAATAAGTTGCTCCCACAAGCAAGTCAACTCTTGGATGGCACAGAGGCTCACTACATGTAAACAAACCATGTCAATTGCTCAGCTAATATTAGGTAGCTTAGCTCAACCCCCTCTCCTCCTACCCATTTCATGTAGGCCACTGCATAGCAGGTGATTTGAACTTTTGGTTAAATTGTCAAGATCTCAGTTACCCAGGTGTGTTTACATATACACTGCATTGTGTAATATGTTGGCATACTTAGCCACAACAAATGGTTATGTGCGGGTGCTCTTTTTGCAGGCGCTACCTACAAGGTCAGACTCGCTGCCATTTATGAGAACAGCAAGGTCAGCTACAGTGACTCTGTCAGAGTTTCATTGCCGGAGGCTAATAAGGGTTCTCGCAGCTCACCACGCACTTCTCCCAGGGTTTTCAGTGTTGTGCAACAGGGAGACGGCGTGTTGCTGGTCCAATGGACATATGCTACTGCTATTCCCATAAGCATGTTCATCGTACAGGTAACTTGGCAATGCCTATAATTCCTCTGGCCAGCTTGTTGGATCGCTGAAAGAATTGACATTTTCATAAACTATGCATTATGGGTGAGGACGATCCGTCCCTCATGTTGAAAGCTTGATAATTTAGATTCGACATAATCTTTTCTGTGAGCTTGAGTTGTTTGAAGAATTTTATCGATGGTTTTAAGTCTAGTGAAAGTCAAGGGTGCTGCAAGAAGATATGTTCAATCCTAAGTACCTCTTGCACTTGTTCACTCGCTATGTTGCCAGAGGGATAAATTCATTCTTTTTACCCCAAAAGGGCATAAGCTTTCAATTAAAGATGAACTCAAACACAATTTTAATAGATTTTGTCAGAAAGAGTCGGTATTTTTCTATCATTTGCGATTTTTGTGGATGTTTAAGGTGATCTGACTGCCAGGATGTTTTAAAATTAAAATCGACAAAACTTGATTGGAATTGAAACGCTCGGAAGATTTATCTTCATGTTATTTATATCATTGCTATAGTTGATATCGGATATTGCGTTCAATATTACACTCCTCTATTCTGTCGGTCTCTTTACAACTATAGACGGCATAATTGCACTTCCTCTTGGTCTGAGTGTGTGTAAGTTCATCTTTTATAATGCAACGGGTGCGAGTGACTTTAACCCAGTTTGGTCACATGACATGCATAAAACGATTCGGTGTCACTGATTTTAGCCTACGATGAAGTATATCCCCATTTTTGTTAATAGCAAGTCGACCCGCAACCAGTATTTGGTGAGTAATCGATTGATAGCACCTGCATCTTTTCAAATTTGGTTGTTGGTTCAACTCGACCTTTCTTGTCAGAAAACCAGTTCTTTGTGAACATAGCTTATAGACATTCACTAGGTTTTCATAGATAAATTCTCATTGATGTTATATTCTCAACCTGCTGTTTCTAGTATCAGGTGGATGAGAGGGTGGCGCAGGGCTGGCTCGAGAAAAAAGTCGAGGTAAAAACTTCGACTGAAATGGACTTCAACCAAGCAAGACTCAGAAACCTGGAAGACAATGCCTTCTATGTAGTCCGAGTTCTTGCTGTGAATGAGTATGGGAGGGGTCCACATGGAAACGCTTTCAGGCGTCAGGTGGTCTGTAAGTATCTTGTGTGCTGTGGCAGCTTATATATTATTGTCTCTTTTTCAAGGTCAATGTGCAAATAAGACAATTTACATGCAAATCTTCTGGACTGTATTGTGATTTTCTAAATGCAGAATGTTAACAAAAAAACTTAATAAATTGATATTCAGGAGTTGTCTCATCTTACTAAAAAAACAGCCAGTTCAAAACTTGGGTGACTGAGAGTAACTTCTGGTGAGAACGATGTTTCAATATCAAATGTATCTTAAAAAATAAGATGAACGGATGCTTTGTTATATATTTACAGCGAAGATGTCATTGTTGAACTGAAACAGCTTTTCATTTGATTAACATGGGCATTCAATTAACACGCAATCCATGAGAATTCATGTAGAAGTTAAGCTGACAACGGAAGATGAGATGTAAACTTTTGTCTCTTTATCCCTCAGAGCTTTTACCTTCTGCTGGCTTCACATCAGCAGTTCTTTCTATTCTCTTCTTTTGCAGATCCTTACGAAAATTTTAGGGCTGCTGTTGATCCAACAGAGGCCGGCAGCGATGCCGATGAGACATACACAAACCCGGTGAAACTTGGAGATGGCCAGATGTGGTCAGATGACATGCTTTATATAATCCTTGCTTCGGTGCTCGGTTCAATGGTGCTCCTCCTTATCGTCTTTGTGTCCATTTGCGGTTTCAAGCAGCGACAGCGGCGCAGGGCCATGCTATGTGCGTATGTCATTCATACTTCCTGTTTGCATGTCATTCATACTTCCTGTTTGCGTATGTCATTCATACTTCCTGTTTGTATATGTCATTCCTGTTTGCACATGTCATTCCTACTTCCTGTTTACACATGCCATTCCTACTTCCTGTTCACACGTCATTCCTACTTCCTGTTTACACATGCTATTACTACTTCCTGTTTACACATGCCATTCATACTTTCTGTTTACACATGTCATTCCTACTTCCTGTTTACACATGCCATTCATACTTCCTGTTTACACATGTCATTCCTACTTCCTGTTTACACATGCCATTCGTACTTCCTGTTTACCCATGCCATTCTTACTTCCTGTTTGCATGTCATTCCTACTTCCTGTTTGCACATGACATTCATACTTTCTGTTTGCACATGCCATTCCTACTTCCTGTTTACACATGTCATTCATACTTCCTGTTTACACATGCCCTTCATGTTTCCTGATTGTATGTGGTAGTCATACTACCGCTCTCTTGATGTTGTTTTTTGAGGTTTGTGAATCGACACTGTTATAATCAAATCCTAGTGTAGCATTGCAGATAGAATCATCCTCTTTAACATTTTTATGATTTAAATCTTCCAAAAGTTCATTTCATCCTTGCACTAGCCTTTCGACCAGAATTTACAAACATTTCACAGCGTAGGTAGATGGCGTTCATCGCCTTGGGTCTATAGCTGTAAATCTAGCTGATGTTGACTCTGCTCACCTTGTAGCTATGTCCTCACGCAGCCATAACAAGTTTGCTGATGCCTCGAAGGTGCTATATGGAGATCAACTTAAGCAGCAGCCCCATAACGGTCTGTCACTCCAGTTCGTAACACAAGGTGAGAACGCCTCAGCACCTCCTCAATCCAATGGTACTATTTCATCCTTGAACTCTCAGCGAATGAGTCTAAACATCAACCCGTTGAATGAGCTTGACGGCAATCCTGGTGGGACAGTTAATGGTGGCATCCCGGTGAGTTGAAATATCACTCTAGTTTGACCTTGCAGCGTTTGTAAGGAGGATAGTGTTTATAGACTGTAACTCTTTTCGTCTGTAAACTGTTAGGGTGGTAAAATAAGGTACATTGTAGTTATTTGCGTGAAAAAAACTTTGGTTGTCTAAAGATTTCGAACATAGCATCTGTGAAAACACTAACTACTAGCCTAGCTGGAGTGTAGCAAACCCTTTCAAAACTCCACAAGCATTACTAAACATAGAGTAAAATAAAAACAGCATGATCTTTTATAATATTTATTTTGAGTAAAATAAAAATAAAACATGCCGCAGTCTGGTTGGTTGAGTCATAGACCTAATAAAAAGTGGCGTTGAATGAATCCGTTTATGGTTGTGGACTAAATTTACAAGTGACAAATAGTTAGATCTCTATAATAGACGATGGTTTAGGATCTCACGCCTGGAATTGTAACAGCAACCAGTTAGAGCTGTAGAACACCATTTAGCACAAGTAACACTGCCTTGTAGTTGCCTTGTTTTGCAGCTAATTTTGGTCATTACTGGAACGCTATTTTTGTTGTATGCTTCTATTGCAAATCACATGGCGAGTAGGGCATATGCAATGCTTTACCTATTATTCAAGAAGAACTGTCGTATGAGGTCATCAGCATTCGTTGTTGTCTTTCCCCACAGGAACCAATCAGGGAGCACACCAATCAAGACTATAACCTGATGCAGCACTACCCACACTATAACAGTAACGGCAGCAGACGTACACCAACTTATCACCATAATTCGCACCAGAGCATAGGTGAGTGCCTTTAATTCTCGTAACAAGTATTCTCAGTTGGCTGTCGGCTGTATTTAAGGATTAAATCGACTGTATTTAAGGATTAAACAGCACTGCCTCTAGTTGAGACAGCGGTGCTACTTCTATGTATTTACATGATACGACAACTCCGGTGGTCTATCATTAGTAATGAAAAAGATTTCATTGTCAGACAATGTTCACAATGTTCGGTGGTCAATCGTTGTTCTTGTGATTTGAGGTAAACAACAAGTTTCCTTGCGTAAGTTTATGATGTGAAACTCAAAAATTTGTTACCCATTCATCCGTTACATCCTCGAACATGTCTGCAGGTTATAGAATACATGTGTAATAAACAGGCTATAGTTAGACCTTTATTGTAGCAGTGTTTCTCTTGTTGATTGTGCTGCTATTATTACATTTCAATTGCTTGTTTAAAGGCTAAAAAATAAATTGTATGTCAATGAGTTGAGGAGAGAAAGTTGTTTTCACCCACTAGTTTTGTAGTTCCATAAAATATTAGCCGACGCACTGTTGTCTTTTTTCATAGTCACAGTTGCGATCTAAACTGCCTTACTCTATATCCTTGAATAATTCATCGTTATCATTATATCATAATAGTCATCGTTCATGTTGCAGAGGCAGCGAGTCAACATGATAATAGCACCCACGGCTCCTTGCCACACTACAATGTACACCAGCAGTATGATCCTGTTCGCTCGACAACACCTCAGTTCAGCACTTTCCTTCCTTGTCCAGCCCGAGAGACGTCTCCCTCTCCCCTTCCTATCACCGGCAAGCTTCCGCATCCACAGGGTCAGCACTGTCAGCGCAGATTTCTAGCATTACAGTAATCCGTCGCTACTTCCGTCGCTACTCATTGTTCAGTTTTCACGGCTTCAGTACTTCGTGGTGTCAAAAATATTCATTGAGGATTGTTTTTTAAAAATCAAAGATGAAAGCTAAAATACATAAATCTCTCTCATGTTTTGGCCCAGTGAGATCCCTCCGAGAGCATCTTTGTGATAGCAGTCATCATAGTTCGCTGTTTTCCCATTACTTTTTGTAAAGCGTAAAAGTGTAAAGTGCTTGTAACACCCTTTATCATGCCTCTTAAATGCCCTCAAAATTGTCTAATGAACTTTTTAGAAAAGTGGAAATGCTGACGATTAATAGAACAGCGACTGTTAGATATGAGTTTATTAGTCTTTATTTTACAGACTTTTACTTATCATGGGGAGTTGTCGGTCCCTATTAACCGCAGAGAGCCAGGGGTTACTGTAGTGACTATTACCGTTACATATTTTATTAAAGCTGACTGGCTGAATATAAATCTGGTTTTAGACTGCTATATAGACTCTTATAGGTAGTTTAGTAGAAATCCAGCTATGCAGAGACTAACAACAGTGTTGGATTGTTTTGACTAAATTTATTAGTATGTTTGGTAGAATTCGGCTGATTTATGTGTGAAATCCTTCACTTTCATGCATTGTTGTGGTTGTTTCAACATGCACTACATATCTTGCCTCTATCGTCTTGTTTCTGCTAAATCTCATTGTCGTCATCTAGGTAATTCATATGCCTTCTGTTGTATTCCAATCAACCCTACTTTATTATCCAGGTTTGAGACCAATACACTACGCGCAGTCTCCTGTGTCAAGCGCGTGTGAGGGCTCACAGGGTAGCCAGCAACGGCGGCGCAGGAAAAAGAGAAGTCAACATAACCGAGACCATCTTCTGCACCAGTCTAACTCCAACGCTGGCTCTGCCAAGGAGTACAACACTAACACCGATCTCAGCAGCGGAGGTGGGTCCCGATAGCCACTCTCTCAGTTTAGTCTGTATCCTGGTCCTTAGTCTAGAAAGGTTCCTTCGGATGGGGTCTGTTTTGTTGCTGTAAATGCCTTTATGAGGTATAAGATTTCAACAACTTCTGTTTTGTACAAAGGTCATGATATCCGTTCCTCACATGCCGCATGTTTCAGCTGGCTATCTTGATGTTAACACTAGTGCACTGAGACTTTTTAAACTTGTTGAAAATAGAAGCAACTTGAGAATTTTACAACCTTCATACAGTAAGGAGTTTTTTTTTATTTCAATGTTTTTACATGAAATTTAGATTTGCTTCTTTCTGCCATGTTAAAATGCTGCTGACTACACAGTTGCACTGCTGCCTATATGATACTTCTGATACAGTTGCACTGCTGCCTATATGATACTTCTGATACAGTTGCACTGCTGCCTATATGATACTTCTGATACAGTTGCACTGCTGCCTATATGATACTTCTGATACAGTTGCACTGCTGCCTATATGATACTTCTGATACAGTTGCACTGCTGCCTATATGGTACTTCTGATACAGTTGCACTGCTGCCTATATGATACTTCTGATACAGTTGCACTGCTGCCTATATGATACTTCTGATACAGTTGCACTGCTGCCTATATGATACTTCTGATACAGTTGCACTGCTGCCTATATGATACTTCTGATACAGTTGCACTGCTGCCTATATGATACTTCTGATACAGTTGCACTGCTGCCTATATGATACTTCTGATACAGTTGCACTGCTGCCTATATTATACTTCTGATAGAGTTGCACTGCTGCCTATATGATACTTCTGATACAGTTGCACTGCTGCCTATATGATACTTCTGATACAGTTGCACTGCTGCCTATATGATACTTCTGATACAGTTGCACTGCTGCCTATATGATACTTCTGATACAGTTGCACTGCTGCCTATATGATACTTCTGATACAGTTGCACTGCTGCCTATATGATACTTCTGATACAGTTGCACTGCTGCCTATATGATACTTCTGATACAGTTGCACTGCTGCCTATATGATACTTCTGATATAGTTGCACTGCTGCCTATATTATACTTCTGATAGAGTTGCACTGCTGCCTATATGATACTTCTGATACAGTTGCACTGCTGCCTATATGATACTTCTGATACAGTTGCACTGCTGCCTATATGATACTTCTGATACAGTTGCACTGCTGCCTATATTATACTTCTGATAGAGTTGCACTGCTGCCTATATGATACTTCTGATACAGTTGCACTGCTGCCTATATTATACTTCTGATAGAGTTGCACTGCTGCCTATATGATACTTCTGATACAGTTGCACTGCTGCCTATATGATACTTCTGATACAGTTGCACTGCTGCCTATATGATACTTCTGATACAGTTGCACTGCTGCCTATATGATACTTCTGATACAGTTGCACTGCTGCCTATATGGTACTTCTGATACAGTTGCACTGCTGCCTATATGATACTTCTGATACAGTTGCACTGCTGCCTATATGATACTTCTGATACAGTTGCACTGCTGCCTATATGATACTTCTGATACAGTTGCACTGCTGCCTATATTATACTTCTGATACAGTTGCACTGCTGCCTATATGATACTTCTGATACAGTTGCACTGCTGCCTATATGATACTTCTGATACAGTTGCACTGCTGCCTATATGATACTTCTGATACAGTTGCACTGCTGCCTATATTATACTTCTGATACAGTTGCGCTGCTGCCTATATTATACTTCTGATACAGTTGCACTGCTGCCTATATTATACTTCTGATACAGTTGCGCTGCTGCCTATATTATACTTCTGATACAGTTGCACTGCTGCCTATATTATACTTCTGATACAGTTGCGCTGCTGCCTATATTATACTTCTGATACAGTTGCACTGCTGCCTATATTATACTTCTGATACAGTTGCACTGCTGCCTATATTATACTTCTGATACAGTTGCACTGCTGCCTATATGATACTTCTGATACAGTTGCACTGCTGCCTATATGATACTTCTGATACAGTTGCACTGCTGCCTATATGATACTTCTGATACAGTTGCACTGCTGCCTATATGATACTTCTGATACAGTTGCACTGCTGCCTATATGATACTTCTGATACAGTTGCACTGCTGCCTATATGATACTTCTGATACAGTTGCACTGCTGCCTATATGATACTTCTGATACAGTTGCACTGCTGCCTATATGATACTTCTGATACAGTTGCACTGCTGCCTATATGATACTTCTGATACAGTTGCACTGCTGCCTATATTATACTTCTGATAGAGTTGCACTGCTGCCTATATGATACTTCTGATACAGTTGCACTGCTGCCTATATGATACTTCTGATACAGTTGCACTGCTGCCTATATGATACTTCTGATACAGTTGCACTGCTGCCTATATTATACTTCTGATAGAGTTGCACTGCTGCCTATATGATACTTCTGATACAGTTGCACTGCTGCCTATATGATACTTCTGATACAGTTGCACTGCTGCCTATATGATACTTCTGATACAGTTGCACTGCTGCCTATATGATACTTCTGATACAGTTGCACTGCTGCCTATATGATACTTCTGATACAGTTGCACTGCTGCCTATATGATACTTCTGATACAGTTGCACTGCTGCCTATATGATACTTCTGATACAGTTGCACTGCTGCCTATATGATACTTCTGATACAGTTGCACTGCTGCCTATATTATACTTCTGATAGAGTTGCACTGCTGCCTATATGATACTTCTGATACAGTTGCACTGCTGCCTATATGATACTTCTGATACAGTTGCACTGCTGCCTATATGATACTTCTGATACAGTTGCACTGCTGCCTATATGATACTTCTGCCAGAACATTGGCATTTAAATTTACAGAGCAGCTAAAATGGCTGCATGTTTGCATGTGCTGTTTTTTGTAATATTTAAAAAATTATAAAAACAAATCAAGGTGTGATAAATTTTGCTGACCGCTGAACTACTGCGATATAACATTTCTCATATTGACAGACAGCGACAGGTGATATATTGACATGAATTCCTGTTTAAAAAGCAGTTGAAAATGTTGGTTTTATAAGACAACACCTATACTACTATGATTAGTAAAATTTACATTTATGATGTGTATTTGTGATCTTAAACTACGGTCTACAAAAGTTTCCAATAAAAAAATATTAGGATACAGATATACAGGCAGTAGAATAAATTTCCTGCCTAGCCAACACAATCTGTTTGTCATCTGCCTGTTCTACTGCTAGTTTTACGTTATGGAATGGCGTTATGTGAACAGAGCATTTTCTTTTAATATACAGAATTTACTTTACTATATTGTTTTTGTTCCTGCTAAGAACAAATAATCCTAAGAGTTAAATCTGTTTTATAATTCACCTTAGCCGTAGTTTTAGCAAATGCCATAAATTCATCTAAACTACATTTTGTTTAGAGAACAATACAGGCATAGCGTTGGTTCAGTTAGTTGAAGTTCAGTTTGTTGACACTAACCTCTGTGGTCGCTCGAAACCCGCTTCAATTTATCAATTAACTGTTAGTGATTGCTCTCACTGTAATAGCCTTGCACTTAACCTCAAAATATTTTTGTAGAGGGGACGGGTTTAGAGGAGTATAATCACGCCCTACCTCCACCTCCCATGCTACCATCGAGCTACAGTCAGGTTGCTGATACTCTTGACTCCAACATGGCTGACCACCTATAGGTGAAGCTGGTTTTAGCTGGTAACGCAGGTGCCAGGCTTGCTAGATAAGATGGGAGGGTGTTCAGCACTGCCTTTTGTATTACTCACTCATATCTGTCTAGTCACACGACTCAGTGCTCTGCACGTCTGCAGCGTTTTGGCTGAGAAGTTCCTGCCAAACTAACATGTAATCAAACGAACATTGAACAGCCTGATCAAATATACCAAACCCATTCAGTTCAGTATGAAGTTATTTCACGTATTTCTTATGTTTTCTATTTACAATATATTATGAACAATTGGCATTGTGTGTTTTGTAAACACATGCCTACCACATGTTTATAGTTATTTAAAATTCATTTCTATGTGTATTCTCATGTTAAGTCAACAGTAATGGTGCAGGGAGATTATTGTGAGGATATGTTTTACTTCTATTATCAGAAGCTGTTTGTTAATTTTGTTATGTTACTTTTGCTCTTCTATCAGCTTCTTTTATTTACGACAATCTCAACTTTATTTACCATCTAATAATCAATAATCAATAAACATACAGCGCCATTTCCAGGCAGCAGTTGTTTCTAGATTTCCAGCTGTTCGTAGTTCTTTAACGCTCGATATTATAGTTTTGCTACTAGAAGGAAATGGCTAGTATGTACAAACTAAACACTTTATGGCTCAACAAAACATGCAAACGGTGATAGTGAATTTTATCTAGTTTATTCAAAATACAATTCAATATTCACAACAAAAACTGAAGGAAGAAAATTATGTAACAAAATATATTTCTAGCCAGTGTAACAGCCTGTCATCACTATAGCGGGCGTGAAATCTGTGAGTATAGCAATAACGTATATATATCTTCCCACCTAATTCAAAACAGGATAAAATCTCTGAAATATGTGCCAATCAACATTAGAAAATAACAAATATAGCATCTCTGTATTACATTGTTAATAAAAATACAACTAGTTAGTAATTGAAAAATATTTTAATGCCCTGTAATGCAGACATTTTAAGAGATTAGGTAGGCTCTAGTTGGTACCCCACCCAGCGTAAACTACTCTAAGGTTCCAGTCTAACTTGCGAGGGGAGAGCGTGATATGGTAACTACTGTAGGTCGATCAGGATCCAGTTAAACAGGATGCATAGTCACATTGGTGGCAAACATTTACAATTAACAACTGATTATATGCGTGTGCAGACGTCTATGAACATAGACAAGCTAGATGAAAAACAAATAATGTAGTGTAACGCACAAAATATAATAATGTAATTAATACTAATATAAAATATATATTTAAAAATGCATTTTACCAGCATTAAAAACCCCAACCATACTGAATACCAGTTTTGCCAACTAATTTTCTCAACACGAACCGAGCCAACCAAACTGACGCTTCTTCCGCAGCTAATATAATCGCAGCCAATCAAACTAAAAGCTCATCCATAGCATTTTTGCAAAAAGCTTGATTTTACACCTACATCTAAAACGATTTACCAAAATATATGTTGATAAGAAAATATCACTAAATAAATATACAGAAATTTGAAAGGATCTTAATTTGATTGTGAGTGGAAATTGTCTCCCACTGTCTATGAAGTCCTGAGGTACTAACAGCCAATAAATATGCAGCGGAGCTGACCCTGATCCACTGCTAAAGTTCCAACATCAAAAAATATCTTAGCCCAAGTCATTTAATACTGACCAAAAGTGAGAACAACCGAAATGCGTCGCGCGACTGAATTAAAAACCTTGCCATGAACGCAACAAATCTGTAATCGACGAAACGCTTTTGAAATTATTATTGATAAAAGGAGATTGTTTTGCGCGAGCATGAATTTAAAGATAGGTCAGGGCTAAAGCAGTGGCGAGCGCGACTCTCGGCCTAGCATCCTAAAACGACGTAGACACAAAAGAAGTATGCATGGAAAAATTTCAACAAAATATTTTATAAAATAATTAAGAGAGAAGACAAAGTGGACACGGAGAGTAGAAAGCATGTAGAGGGTATCTGACGCTTGAGATCAGCTGGTCCAGTCTGCGGACAGTAAGTGTGAGTTCTAATTCTCAGCTTTGGAGTACTTGCAGGATGGCGGAGCAGTAGTGTGAGCTGTTAGGAAATGAACCCCTGGTAGAAAAGAAGGTTGATTGAGACGTCGCAGCAAGAGCAGTGAGTAAATAAAAAGCAAAAGTATTCATTCAAACAGATTGGATTTAAGAGGGTGACAAGAGGGACAAGAAAATTGATAAGAGGCCATGCGACCGCTGCCTTATAATGGGTAGATCAGCGATCAGCCACAGTCCCCAAACTTGTGCCATTTTTAATAAATTGTTGATTCGATTTAAGCAACGATTACCATTTGTTCAATAAAAAATTCATAATAATAGTTTTGGGTAAGTAAATCCAAAGTTGTAAACATGGATATCAGTAACTGCAATACCATATTTATTGCTACAACACGTGGTTTGTGACAGCAGCAAGTGGATAAGTCAACCAATGAAAACGTTCCTCGTTTTAACTCCGAGGCTCCAACTTGCCCAACTTGTTAGACAAAGAACGAGAGGTTTTTGGTTCATCACAACAAATAATTGTTCTTCCAATCCTAAACTTGGTTTTCCACAAGTATATGGCAGGTATTTTACATTATATAGATTTAGGATATACGAAGCCAATGATCTGCTGGGGTAACATTACCTAGAGTCAGTCTTGAAATCAATAAATTAATTTTTGGCGCATATAAATGACTAGCAACTTGTAACTGAGAGCCTATTCTGAAAGCTGGAAACCCTTCGCTATCTCACCACCATCTACTTCAATAAGAGTTACCCTCTACCACCTACTTCAATAAAAGTTACTCTCACCACCTACTTCAATAGAAGTTGCCCTCTACCACCTAGTTCAATAGAAGTTACTCACTACCACCTACTTCAATAGAAGTTACCTCTTACCACCTACTTCAATAGAAGTTGCTCTCTATCATCTACTCCATTAGAAGTTACTCTCTACCATCTACTTCAATAGAAGTTGCCCTCTATCACCTACTTCAATAGAAGTTGCCCTCTTACCACCTACTTCAATAGAAGTTGCTCTGTATCATCTACTCCATTAGAAGTTACTCTCTACCATCTACTTCAATAGAAGTTGCCCTCTACCACCTACTTCAATAGAAGTTACCTCTTACCACCTACTTCAATAGAAATTACCTCTTACCACCTATTTCAATAGTATTTACTCTCTACCAACTACTTCAAATTATAGAAGTTGCTCCCTACTCCATTAGGAGTTGCACTCTACCTTCCAACAGAAGTTACACTCTATCGCCCACTTCAATGAGAGTTGTTCTCCACCACTATCTCAAACGAAGCCCACTAGGAAAGCTCAGTGAAATCAATGTAACTCTCTCACCTCTGAAACAGATCTCTTACGCTTCCAACAATCCGGGTTCTTCTTCCTGAACTGCTCGGCCAACTTTTTGGCTTCCTGTGAAAAGCCTTTTCTTTCGTCGTTTTTCATCTTCTTCCAGTGATCTCCGAGCAATACACTGATAGCTCTACACGGTAGGCAAATAGAGATGCAATGAAATAGCGGTGGATTACATGTCTAAATTATGGTAGTCTGTCATCTAACCGAGAGCAATTGCTTTCAAAAAAATGAACAAAACTGCAAGGAAAATTTGGAACCGCAAAGAACTTTTTAAAATGACTTTTTTACTTATGTTGAGTGAGACAGAGAACAGCGCCAATTTGCAGACCTGAAAGAGGATACATCTACCTGTTATCTTTGCCGGGATGAAGCTGAGTATAGTGGAGTCTGTACTTCTGAGCAAAAAGCATGAAGGCATTCATGGGTCGTTTGGCCTTGAGGTGATCATGAAAGAAAGAGGAAGGCCTTTTCTTCGCCGGTTTCATTGAGCTTCGAGGAAACGAACTTGACAATTGTTCCGATGAGTTAGACTTCTTTCTGGACTAAAATCATCAAACAAAGAGATGTGATGCCAGCTACATGCAGGGCTAACTATTGCATGGCTGTCTAACACAAGTTAATCACCCTCTATTTAACTCTAATATGAGCTCACAATAGAATGTTTCTGGCCTATATAGCTTCGCAAATGACAAGTCTAGAGGTCGCTGATATTGGAAATTACTTGAGAGCGAAATTATCACTGTCGGCCAGTTTGATTATTATCCATAGAACGCTTTTTTCACAGATTACAAGTAGGAGTGTTAGCAGGTCTTGAACGAAACCTAACCATTTATTATGTTTTCAAACCAGTTTGACTTCAAATGAATGAACTTCACCAAATTAATAAACATATTTTTAAGTGGTCGGCAGCGCACTAGAAGACATCAAATTCCTACCGAACAAATCAGTTTTTTTTAAATCTTATCGAATCTCAAGATGCAATAATAACTATTACGTCAGGCTTCAGCAGCTATCCTTGACATTAAACTCTGCAGAACCTAGGCAGACAACTCCAAAAATTAACAGGATCACACCAAAACACGCCATAGATCAATAAGCTGTCCATTGCCATCAGCCCCTTTGAACAAGATTATATATTGAAGCAACGACAAGACGCCTTATTAAACAAACACCGGGCTGGCTCTAAATATTGACAGCAGACGACTACGATTGTGTAATGGCATGCGGGGAACAAACAAATAATAACAGAGAACAAATAAATAATAACGGCGACAACTCAATATCAGCCGCTAGCAAGTGAAAGATGTAAACAAACAAACATACCCTAGCCATCTGACTCAATGCGAACACTGCGTGTGAATCCTCAGGTGTGAACTGTAGGCTGTAACAGACACGACATTGCACATTTACTTTTACTGGTTGAATGGGTCCGAACTTGACCAAAGTTGTTTACCAGCTCAGAAATTAATGTTTCATTAAGCAAAATTAGCAGTTTTTTTTATAAAAGAAAAGTAATTTAAAAAAACTTTCAACAATAGACATTACTTACAGAAATAACCATCATGTTTTGTAGAAGAGACAACTCCCAGGATGGTTATATAAGAACATTACATTTTAACACTAACTTTTATGCATCTTACAAGAATCTGTAAGAAGCTGTCACATGAGCTGTATAAAGTTCACAAAAATGACCTGTCTAAGCACCGCTCATTCTGTGCTTGGCTCTAATGGGTGGTGAGTCACGCTTCAAGCGATTATTTTGTGTGTTTAAACACACAAAGTTATGGCCATGGTTACAAACCAAATGCCATGACATATCCAGTAATGGATATATTATATAATAAACATACTAATGTTACAAGGAGTTAAATAATTGCTTCTTTCCATGACAACTTACGGTAGAGTACAAATGTTTAGTAAGTATGAAAAAGCCGTATTTATAGGACACCATAAATAGATAGCTATAAAGACCAGGTGTATGTCACAATTTCCCTAGTAGGTAAAGCCACTGTGGGTAAATCCCCAGCAGAGCTAACAGTTAATAGGCATAAATTATTTCTCTTGCTGTGTGTTTACACTAGACAATTGCAACATGCGATTTTATAAATGAATCTCTGGAGAAAACTGAACAGCAAGTTTACACGCGAATAACCTACTCACATCTCTGACTTGTTTACTTTCGATGTTGACCAGTAGAATAAATTAAATTCATTAGGGAATGGCAAGTGGTAAACATTAATTAACTATTGATATAACAAGTTTCATTTAAATTTACTTATTGGTGAGAGAAAATACTAGCACACGGAATGATCAGAGAGTAGTGTCAATCAATAAGTAAAATGTACTTGTTAAAAACAGTTGCTGACTAAAAACAGATCGCTATTGGCTAATGGGCAGCAACATGTCAGTTCAACTAAACCTACCACTTTGTGATTCGCATGAAGAAAATATCATTTGAATACTTGATGAGCAATCAAGGCATACACCTCCTGCAGTCATACACCTGGAGTTGTCCTCTAAATGCTGCTTTTAACATGCGATTACAGTAATCCCTCGCTACTTCGTACCCTAGGACACTTATGTATTCGCCTCATCTAACTTTCGCATTTTCGCGGAGTCATCCTCTCGCGAAAATTTCATGAGCGAAACTAAACTATCATAACGAACAAGCGAAAACGCGAAATTAAATAGCTTTGTTCATTGATATCCACAATAAAATCTTCATATTAGAAATGCAAGCAATTTTCATTTGTGGTTGGGCTCAATGGGAAATTTCTGGTAAACTCATTATAGCTAATACATCGACTGAGCAACATGGCAAAGCAAATTAAGATGATATCAGTTTAGTCACCGAATTTGTAACTGATGAGGATGAAAGCCTGGTAGGTGAAGTCATCAAATTGAAGAATAATTATTGTAGTGATGAATTTTATTACCAACCAAAAAAATATCAACCCTCACCAGGTTCAACTACATTATACAGTTTTGGTTGTGAACAGACACATTAAAGACAGTGCTGCTACTTTAATTATCTGTATAATCACAAAAATCTAAATATTGGTTGGCTATAATGTCATTAACAACTAATTACCTGTTTTATGACTCGCGGGCAGTAATTAATGAACTCACAGAAAAATGTTCGATTTTAGATTAGAAATTCTCAAACAAAAGTGTGAAATTGCTTCGTTGTTATAGGCTGATTTTATAGAGAAATCTTCGGACAACACAGTCAATTTCATAAAACTCTCAAAGACCGTGGGTTATGTGTTCAACGAATAGTAAAATCAGGTTACCACGCAATTGCTGAGAAAGTCCAAAAATGCGTTTATGGCAGTGGCCCCTAGAAAACGCATAAATGCGTTTATGGCAGCGAAAGGGTTATACAGTTTTGGTTGTGAAGTTGGTTGTTACCTATCTATTTTCTTCTTCTTGGGATTCGAGTGTGAAAGTCACGGCGGGAGGGACCTAGACGTCATTGATAGTCCAAAAAACAAATGGCAGCAAGTGATCAAATTGAATTATCGATCTCACCCACACATTTCAACCTGCGGTTTACAAATACGAACTAGTCCCAAATTGAATTTTGTTTCTTATTAGTAAACTGGACCTGAGGAATGTAATCTGTTTTTTTCACTGCATTTATTTTCACATCACTATATTTTCGCACTCATCAGAGCCGCGAAATTAAGTTGCAGCAAAATTTTACTCTGTGTGCTACTCACGAAACTAAATACTAGCGAAATAAAAGTGTCCTAGGGTAATTCAACTTTCACAGCTTCTGTACAACAAAATAAAAAAATTTATAAAACTTTTACTAAAAGAAATATTTTTTAACCCTGCGAAGCACTGAAGCTGCGAAAGTAAAAAATTCATAAAAATTTTTGTTTACTAAAAATTAATAAATAAAATATAAAAAACTAAGATACATAAAATACACAAATCTCTCTCATACTCTGGCTGAGGGAGCATCGCTGCATTAGCAATCGCCATGATCGACTGTTTTCTTGTTACTTTTTGTAAAGCATAAAAGTGCAAAGTGCTTGTAACACCCTTTATCGTGCCTCTTAAATGCCTCCCATCTTGTCTAATGAACCCAAGAAACAATGAAAATGCTTACGGGGAAAGAAATAGTGAATTTATTAGATATGAGTTTTTTAATTTCTATTTGACAGATTTGTATTTGCCGCGAGGAGTTGTCAGTCCCATTAACTGCGAAAAGTGAAGAATTACTGTAATGTGATAATCCCTCTAGTTATCAAAAGATGACCTATCAATGAAACCAATAAAACCATTTTAGCATCGTTTATCTTGATTACACCAAATTTAAACAGACTTCTCAAAAAATAGCTCCTAAAATGGAATATAACGGTAACAAGAAACTAATAGAGAAAAACGTTTTGCAGAAATTGGTTTATAGGGCTTGGATTGAGAAATAATAAAAAGTGTTTCCCCACAACTTTTTTACCTCTCCCCACCCAAAACTCATTCTGAATGGCAAACTCAAAGCACCTGTTAAGGCTGCGGACAGCGCTCCTCGTGAATGAGGCATCTGGATGATGAGAAGGCAAACAAACATCATTTATGTCCAAGGAGGAGCACGGTATTCCATAGTTCTCATCAGTTAAAGACGGGTGGCAAGAGCACCAACCTAGAGAGAATACAAAGGCACTTAGGCTATCATTGATACACGTACACAAGAAAGAAATGGCCATACAGCTGACCAAAGTTGTATCTCCAAACAGTGCAGGTGTCAACTAATGCAAGGTTAAGTTAGCAGCAAGTTGTCACACCAACTTGGATGAGGGGGTCAAACACTTCCTAACTAACTAACAAACACCAATAATAAACCAATACAGTTGCCATAAAGAGCTACTATCTCTGTAAACTACTTCCTGTTGTAGTTGTACATAACTAAACTGGTAATGAAGGAGTAAAGAAACATATTTTGAGAACCATATATTATCTACCCAGTGAAATGAGCAATGGCGATGGATGACACATACACCAGGTTAACATGACACGGTCAATCGGCAAGATCTAAACGACAAAAACTCGCAAGTCAAGTAAAATATGTTTACGAAAGATGGAAACGGCACTTGTGAATGGTGCGCAAGAAAATGCGGTGCAGGCTATACTAATTTTAAAATTTCCACGCTTCAGCTTTTCTTATGTTGAAAGAGCGCTGCTAAGCGAGACAGGAGTATGAAGTCTGACGTAGAATTCCTTATCTTTTTCAACAAAGTATCTTTTCATACAAAGTTAATCCGCAGCATGTGCATATTCATTGAAACACTTATTGCACAATAGTTTAATGTATGCACGACTCCAAATCCAGATGATCCGCACGATGTGAACATAGCAAGTATAGATAGGGTTTTCTGGCTTTTATTAAGTGGATGCCGCAAGCTATCATGAAACTGTGGGGCAGACCATAGAAATGTGTTGGAAGTGAGGCTATAATTAAGGATGCGTGCAGTTTAACGCAAGGGTGAGTAGTTTTTGACAGCAACTTGGTCTTACACAAGCAGCAGCTACATAAAAGTCAGCGTACCTTTGTCTTTGACAAAGAAGGGATGGTCAAGTTGGCATTGAGCAAAGAGTACGGAATCATTCTCTGTCGCTCGTTCTCCGCCGCCTGGCTGCTCTGGAGAGAAAGCTAAATGTAACATTGGCTCTCTCGCCAAGACTTCGACTAATCGAAGGCCATGGGGAGCATAGCTTCCTTCCAGATATTTTTCCTCAAACCTATCTTCCACCCTTTTCCAGTCAGTAATAATACCATTTTCTATGCGAACCTTCGTACCTTCAAATAAGAAGCCAGAAGTAAAGATCTTTCTACCCAAACTCACAATAATCCACTAGACATCGACACATGAACATGAGCTTCAGTAATTTTTTTGTAGACAAAAAACTTTCTACTCAAACTTGAAAATCATCTTTTCATCATGCTAAACCCTTCCTCTGCCAGTCTTCCTTCGCAGCAATGGTGTTTTCAAGTGCTGTCAACTACACTTTTGTACAACTGCCAAGACAAGAGCCTACAGAGTGAATCAGACAAATGTGGTTTTCATATAGTATGGCTATAGATAGTAAATCTTATAGCCTATGTCAAATACTTCAACTTGCAATATTCTGAAGTAATAAAAACATTATTATTTATAAGCATTGCTGAATTTCGAAATGCAACAATAGGGATATGACTAAGTCACAAATCATAAGAAGTTTCGAAATGGAAAGTGGTTACCGTAAAACGTCCATTTGAATGCCACCTCTAATAGAACACCACTACTAAAGTGTTGAAAGATACAACGTCACTCTTTATTTGAACCCTGCTAATGAAGTGACGTAATTGTGACAGAACTTGTCTACTAAATCATACAAGCGTGATAAAACTGAACTATTTACATAGATTGAAAATATTTATCTCAGGGAAAAGACATGTTTTAATGGGCACAAGTAGTTTGCCAAACTTCCTTACCAAAAACAAGACCCTATGGAAGCCGAGATACAAAACACATCTTGATTGGTCGGAAATGTAATTTATGAGTACATACTTTAAATTAAACAAATATATCATAATTTTTTTAACAAATGTGTAAATTTGAGCTCATTGACTATGGCGAAATTGTGACACATACAGTTTTACTGCTTTACCAAATTATTAAGTATGGGTTTTAACTTATTACTGAGTATGGGTTTTACCTTATTACTGAGTATGGGTTTTAACTTATTATTGAGTATGGATGTTATTTGAGAAATGACATAGATTAGAGACTCAAAAGAGGTTGAAAAACACACACCTGATATAAAACATTGCCACTTAGCCTCAGGCCATGACATCTCTTCGCAGTGGTTGTCTTCAGAGCCAGCCTCACTACCATTATTCTCATCAGAGCTTGTGGATATAGGATCTAATTCTAATTCAGAATTGGTACTCTCACTCGGCAGCGGACCGTCATCATCTGAACAACTGTAAAGCAATTATACATGTGATTCCATTATACTCACTGTATTCTGGGAGATTTCTATAAAATAATCGTCCCTTTCCAAAGCTAGAGGATAGAGCTACTAGAGCTAGAGGATCAACAAAGCGCAACCGGCGAACAGAGGGCTCCAAAGCATACATATCGCAAATGGAATACTGAGTTTGACTAGAATGGCTGGCAATGGCAAAATCCACAAACAAACTATTATTCGTATATGAAAGATCTAAAGATGTAGCTACTGGTAGGCTAGCCTACCCTCTCTCTCGAATAATATAACCTGTATCTACCTGACTATAAGCACAGAGGAAAGACAATCCCTAAATGAACTAATGATGCGTTTCATGGCATATGCATTTCACGGTGTAAGGCCCTACCATATATGTCGTAAGACTTGGCCATAGCAATAAACGTACTGAAACAAGCCAGGGCGGGTCCATTAATTGAGGTCAAGTTTTCGGGTCAAATCAAAGCTTATGAAATAGAGTTAAGTGATTATCATGTAGGGTGAAGGTTGTTGCTGGGCAGGCACAAACCTGCCCGAGTTCGCCTTTGGGAGTTGGTTAATCCTTGCTGACAATGTTGACAAGGCAAAGAGAGGGGGAATTCCATGACATCATGGGAATGTGACCATGATGTGATTCTGACTGTGTGGAGAAGAATGTGAATATCATAACACGAGGATAAATTGATTGCTTTTCAAAATCGATGCTTAAATGACGCGGGTGCACTCTACCTATATAAATATACCATGTTTGCTCAATTGAGGTAATAGATATCTATTGTAGATGTTTGCTTAACAGGGTAAAGTTATCTAGCCCATATCTAATGACATACAAAGGACAGACACATCCTTAAGACCCCAACTCACTTATCAGTTGACCGACAGCTGACACTACTAAGTGACTGGTAGAGTCTTATCATATTTCACTCTTTAACTGTCTTACTGATCCGCTAACCAATGAGAGGGGACTGTGAGTCACTCGGTACTAGTTTAGTCACTGCCTGATCAATATGAAGAGTATTCTCCTTGTCAAAGGACGCAGTCTCAATTTCTGTACTTACGTTAAATATGAGCTAACACAAAATTTTAGTAGATTTTATCAGAAAGTATCAGCAATTTTTATCTTTTGAGGTGATCTGACTGCCAAGATGTTTAAAGATTAAACTCGATAAAACCTGATCATGGTTAAAACGCTCAGAAAAATGTACCAATATGACATCACTAGTTGCTCAGCTGCCTGTCTCTCGCGTTATTGATATCAGCTATTGTGTTCAAGTTGCAGCGTTACGCGTTTCTATTCTGTCGGTCTTTTTGCAACTATAGACATTATAATCACATTATCGCTTGATCTGACCGTTTAAACCGCAATCAAGCTTTGCCGATTTTAATCTTGAAAAATTCTGGCTGTCAGATCATCTCAAACATTAGAGACAATCGCAAATGATAGAAAAATCCGGTATTTCCTGATAAAATCTACCAAAGGTTTGTGTAAATTCACCTTCAGCTGATACAATCTTCAACTGCGCCTTAATATAATACGCATTTTAAAACTTACGTAAAAAAAAAACAAAGAAGAAACAGCGAACCTCGTCAACTTTATAGGATAAAATATTCACTCTTCTTCCTACATTTTGTCCAGCATTCCGGGTTCCTCCTCATCATTGTCTGAGGCAGACTCGCCTGTTGGCTGCAGTTCAACTCTAAACCGACTTTCTCGAAAGATCTAACAATGGTGGCTAGCTTTACCTTAGCCCATGCATCCACAATCTATCCACATCTATGTTGGTGTAACTTGCCCGTCACTAACTCCTAATTTAAACTGAACCTCATAAGCGTGTCACTTTACCGATGCCCTTTTAGGAGGTTTCTTAAACAAGTAAATAGCCGTTAGCAGCACACCTACGCTGTATAATAAGTTATAATAAGTTACTAACACGGAAAAACATGTAGCTTTATCAGATTGGTCCATGGAGCGGTGCCCGAAGTGCATTTACCAAAGGCACATAATAGATTTAAGAAATCAGTTCAATCACTGGGCGCACTGTATTAAAGGGCGTCGAATCGATTTTTTAAACTTTTAGGCTTCTAAATGTATGTCTGTCTTACAGTGCGAAATTGTGGTACTAGTTTACTGGCTGATAGCAGCCATAACTGCCACTTCACCAGCCATTAGTACTGCTGCTACTAACTAGTACTACAGATGAGTACTGGTTACTAACTAGTACTACGGATGGGTACTGCTACTACTAACTAGTACTACGGATGGGTACTGGTTACTAACTAGTACTACAGATGGTACTGCTACTACTAACTAGTACTACGGATGGGTACTGGTTACTAACTAGTACTACGGATGGGTACCGCTACTACTAACTAGTACTACGGATGGTTACTGCTACTACTAACTAGTACTACGGATGGGTACTGCTACTACTAACTAGTACTACGGATGGGTACTGTTACTACTAACTAGTACTACGTATGGGTACTGGTTACTAACCTGCTATTGTTGCTTGTGCTAGATGAATATTTACTCTCGGGTCCCGAGAAGGAAAGTGACCGTTTTCGTGAGATCACCGGTGATGTGATTTTGCTCCTCGGGGGTTTCGCATACGAATGTATGGAGGCATTAAACGTCTGGGACGCTCTAAAAACAATAGAAGAACTTTTCATTAGGATAAACTTACAATATTCAGCCAGACGGATGTGACTCGATTTATTCAATATTTTCCACAATTCTTTTGTTCAGCCTTCAACAGTAGGATTAGAAAGAATGTTCCAGCAATGGGGAATCTTGACAGACTAATACCGTACTTTTCGGACTATTAACCGCACCCCTATATAAGCCGCATCTGCTTTATTTTCAAAAAAACCGATAATAAAACAATACATAGGAGGCACCTTTGTGTAGGCCACAGAACTCAAGGCGGTGCTTTTTAACACGGCGGCAACTTTGCTAGTAGTTAAAACGGAACAGTGCCATTAGGCATTGTTTCGCATTTTCTTTTCACCGCTAAAAGCGCACTAACCGGAGATTCTGGTTAATGCGCCCTAGCGGTGAAAGAAAAACCCACAGAATAGCCGCACCCTTATATAAGCCGCATGGCTCAAAACATCAAAAAAAGTAGCGGCCAATAGTCCGAAAAGTACGGTACTAAGTTCCCACACAGCGATAGTGCAGTGACACACCCCCATATGACGCCGCAACACCACCATGAAAACAACCATGTTGCTCTCATTCTATCGGGATTCAGTGTCGCTATTTGGAAGTGACACACCTTTGCAATGCGCCATCTTTGTGCCATGGAAACAGTCTTGGCGATCAACAGCGTCGCATTTATGCATGCGCAAGGTCTTGTTTTTCTGTTGCTTCAGCAGGCATCGCACAACCTTCGCTTTCTTATAGCGTCCTATAGAAACATGATCTACTTGTCGGCCCAGAATAGCATAGTATCGCTACACTATCGCCCTATGGGAACTTTATATAAAATAAAATTGATCCATCTCACCAAGCTACTAGATGTACATTAACAAACGAGGCAGACCTACTTTTGAAAGTCAGTGAGTGGCAGGTTGGCGTGTAAGAGCGGGCTGTGCGGACCGGTCGCAATTATCGCCAACTGGGTCAGTGGATTCACTATCTCATCCTGGTCGGAAATATCCAGACGATTTTTGTAAGGGGAAGGGCTGAGTGTTAGGCCATTGGATCCATCGTGTACTGCACTTTGTCGCCAGTTTTGGATGTCCAATGGTTGCGATGTCGATACAACATCCACTTCTACATCATCATCTGTACAAGAAATCACCCCTCTAGTCAAACTCTGATCATATAGTTACTACAGTCAAACCATAACATATGTATGTAGAGGTTTGATTATATTTTAATAAAATGAACCGGAACCGCCTAAGAGTGTCGTACTAAGAATTCTAAACTAAAATAGATTAGCTACAATTCCAGCAACTTATGGTTGGGGTAACAGAGGTAATGGTCTCCGCAAAATGCAAAGGTCAGCACCAGGTCAAGTCTGTATTTAAGCCAATTGTACTTTAACACGTAAGAGTAAACAAATTACGCCTGCTGGCATGCATTCAAATTCAACCAATGAAATTAAGTAAACATTAGCAGACATGGCGTCCGTCGAAAAAAAGCTTATTGATGAGAATTTGAGGGTAAATTACAAACAGTGTGTCAAAAATTGTAACCAACTTTGCAGTCAAGATGATAAACTTAAAAACGTTTTTGGATTTCTTTTTATTATCAATTTAAGTTTGTGTCCACCAAATATTAATTATTTGGTGCGTATTGGCATGCTTCTCCTTGCTGGATAAACATCATTTCAACAAAATAAAGTAAATGAATAAATTATATTTCCAATATAAAAGGAATAAAAGTACACATAAAATTCATGTAAGAAGTACTGGTTTGGCTCCATATAAGTTGTGTATAAGTCAGTGAACCATGATTTAATTACGTTTTATTTTGTTACCGACCCGCCAAAATTTCCATCAACAGAATTTCATCCTGTCACCGATTATTTTTCGCGTCTTCATAAAATCCGTTAGTTTTTACCAAAATAGCTGAGCTCATATCGTATTATATTATTCATATTAAAACGTGTTTCCAACTAAAGTTTTGTTAAGAAATAATAATAATAACCAATAATAATAATGATATTCGCGATCTTTCGTTTTTGTGTTTTTCGTACCAGCTTACTCTGCCAGATTTTAATAATATGTATTTTCATCTGATCAAATGTTAAATGCACAATACAATGTATAATATGATAAAATTATTACAGAGTGCCCAGGCAACAACAAAAAAACAAACCTTCACTCAAGCTAAACGTGACCACTGTTTAAATTAATTCACAAGAAAAATTTACTAAAATATTAAAAATATGCATAAAATAATTGCATCTTCAATGATAAATATTCACAAGTTTAATCAGAGCCAATCATTAATAAATTAATGAACAAAATTTTTTTTAGTAACTAATTAGACAAAATAAGTGTTTATGCTTGAAATGAACAAAACTATTATTAACAGAAAATGCACAAAACTTTCAATTGAATGAACAGAGTGTTACTATAACAGATAAGGCGAGGAATAGACTCTGGCACTTAGCAACTTACCTAATTGGCCAAATATTAGACTACATCGCGAAGACCCAGAAAATAAACGATGAATGGGCGAAATTACGGTAAACAAATTATGACTTTAGCTAATTTGTTTACCGTTTCACTTAGCTCTTTAGTACAACCGCACTTTAGCCACCAGCTCTGAGCCATAAATCATCAAAATTAGAAACAGATTACAATCACTGACTCAGATGTTCATTCTCTGCAGCCGCTCATCAAATCATAGGAGACTGTTCGCATAATCTATTAATGTTCGTATACACATTTCGCAAGACCCAGGTTACGTCTATAGTCTGCTGTCAAAGACAGGTTAAGAAGAGGCATCTTTTGCGAGTCCAACCAACACGTCCCTCGAGCATCAAGATGGTTCTGACATTTTGATTTGATCCAAAACAGACGTGTAGCTGACTGCCAAATTGCGTAACCTCAGAGCTTACCTATTTGGATGAATATTTAGCCTGCTGTCCGGCAGCCAAAAGTGATGCAACAGCAGAGTAAAGTCACGGTTATACGGGCCACTGGTTCAGGTGTCGGGTTCGGGCAAGAGGTCGCATGAGTCGGTTAGACGTCCCGCTTCGATGCTTGTAGCGACACAAAATGGTGGTCATCCATGGGGGAGTTATGGTTTCGACGCCTCATGTGCTATTTTATAATAACACCTAAATCAGTCGTACAGCGACTTTTTTCAATGTTTCAGAGTTTTATTATTGTATTATTATTAAATGCAGTGAATTCTCATGGCATCAAACATTTAAAAATAGCGTTTGACCAATAAGACGCGAGCAATGCGAAAGCATTCCAAACAAAACACCAACATGCTGGTCTGAGTGCCAGCTGAAATCTGTGCAGAATCTATGGCTGCCTAGCAACCTGTGTAAACAATTTATTGATAAACTTACATAAAATTTTAATAGATTTTATCAAAAATTATCAACATTTTTCTACCACCTTTCATAGTTTTTGATGTTTGAGGTTATCTGACTGCCAGGATGTTTCAAAATTAAAATCGACAAAAATTCATCGTGAGTAAAACGTCCAAAAAAAATACATGCGAAATGACGCAGCTAGCTGCTATCGTTGCGATAGTTGATATCGACTATTGAGTTGAAGTTGCAGCATTATGTGTCTTTATTCTGTCGATCTCTTTGCAACTATAAATGTCATAATTGCACTTTTGCTTGATCTGAGCATTTGAACCGTGATAAAGCTGTATTGATTTTAATCTTGAAACATCCTGGCAATTAGATCACCTCCAACATCAAAAACAATCACAAATAATAGAAAAATATCGATACTTTTTGATAAAATCCAATAAAATTTTGTGTAAATTCAACTGTAATAAATATCATCTTTCTTTGATCCCGACTCAAAACTGATTGGAACACGACCAATAGGTCGTAGGTATACGCTGTTGTAGGTCGTACGAATACGACCTACAACATCTACTAAATACAGGTAAATTTGTTATGAAAAATTTCATTGCTTGATGAATGCAGCGAGATTAGACATTCGTCAGCGAGGAATGCCGCAAAGGAGACGCGGTCCCGGGCCCCCACTATCCGCACACACTCGCCCTCAGGAATGTTGCTAGTGGAAACGAGAGACACAAGCTAGAAAGTCAAGCTTGTTGACCCAATTAGACCGAGCATTGTTACAGCGGGGAGAGCACCTAATGACCCTATTATGTAATTCAGTGGACGTTTTCTGATCGATCAAGCAAAGACAAGCTTGTACGATCCGACAGTCGAGAGCGGATAAGTCAGGAGTGCGCGGGCACAATACCCGCTCTGACCTATATTTGTTATTTACTCATAATTGTGTAAGTCTATTCTTAGATAGCTGAATGGCTGTCGATTGAAGCATTATTACTTGGTCAAATGCCTTACTAAAAAGGTTGTCAATAGGGAATCGGGCAGCAATAAGATAGCCTCACAATGCTATAAATTGAATACCTTTGAATATTGGCTGCCAGCACGACTCTACAACTTTGGAAGCTACAAGGTGGTACAAAGAAAGCTTAAATGGATTAAGGAATGCTATTGCAAGGGTGTCACTGCATTAAACTGGTACCAATGACTATTCAGGAAGATTGTTACTTGATTGCGCTGTGAACAACCTCCTCACAGCGCATTAATCAAACACGTCAGAGAATAAGACAGTTGACTTGTATCACTGACAAGCCGCAGTATTGATCAAAATTATTAATGAATGTGGTTTTCTTTGCTTTACAGTTCCCTGATTGAGAGCGAAAAAGCTTTCCTAAAATAGGCGAGGTTACTATTGCGAGAGAAAGGCCTAACAAGACCCACACTGCTCTCTCTCTCTCTCGAAATGCTTGAGCTATATCTAGTAATCAATGTATCACGTAACACATCTGTAACACACACGTAATAGCTCACAACCGACTAGACTCGAGGGAAACGCAATTGGAGAGCCGAGAGTACGGGTCAAGTGCTCCAGCAGCCTCCTTATGTGAGCTGATTATAGCTGTCTATGAAGACAGCATTCACCGAGTCTTTGAACGCACTCGAGATTTTGCTTCTGTCTAATCTAGTTGGTATTTGCGAGTTGAGTGCGGGCTTCATCTGACTGGAGTTCAGAATTTGCAAGGCCAGGAAAAATGCAAAGATAAGACAACATTGAGTTCGGCTTGCAATTTTATTTTACTTGCCTCTCTTTATAGAAAATCTAACTAATTGTTAAGCAAAGACGTCTTTCAAAAGCACAGCAGTCGAGCAATTCTCGTGTAATTGTACAACATATTCTTCCTACTTTCTCTGATAAAGTCATCAGCGCTTCCAGATGACGACAAAACAACGAATGACATGCTGACTGGAGGCAATCGTGTGAGCCATTTCACTGCTGGATAAGTAATATTTGAGAGCAAATACGTTGGAGTATGGAACATTAAAGGAGTGCTAGCCCGGGAAGGCAGAGATGCAGGTGAAGGAAGGCAGGGCTGGAGGCTAATGAGGCATCCCCTTGAAACATTTCATTAATCCTCTCTAACACATTAGGTAAAGAGTTGAACGTACTCTCGGATTATGCATCAGGTCATTGCCCCTCCGGCAGCCGCCTCTGCTTTCTACCCTTCAAACACTAACCTCTCGATGCGTTTTAGCGTCGGAAAGACTATATTGTACCTTCCTACGATCTGACAGCCAGCACAAGTCGCTCAAGCACTAATTGAAATGCCACAACTACTAGCGAGAGAAAGCTCATTGCTTGATCGGAGCAATTCACCTATAGCCTAAGTGTAAACGATTAGCTTGCCAAGGCGGCGCTGGTGAGCAACCAGATCAACTGAAAGGGGGTTGTTAAGCAACCCAGTCTAACCCTATCAGAAAATAAATAATAAATACACGTAATATACTAATATGTATGACCTGACGGGTAAGAAAATATGTTAGCTATTTCCAACCATATCGTCTGCTAGCATATCGTCTGCTAGCATATCGTCTGCTAGCATATCGTCTGCTAGCGTATCGTCTGCTAGCGTATCGTCTGCTTACTCTTATCACTTTTGCTAATCTCTTTTCGTTTTTCCTATTTGGAAATCTCCAGTAGTTTTCCCAAACGTGTTGGAAACTAAGCGCAGCATGATCAAATGAGGCATTTCCACAGCGTTGCATCAGCCTTTTGTCAGAGTCCAAACAATATCTATTGGAAACAAATAATTGCGGAGGATTGTGCAACAGTTGTTTTCAATGCTACTCTGTCGTGACTGACGTGACGCAGAATTGGAAAACACATCTAGAAATAAACACCAATCAACATTAGTGTCGTATTTAGCTTTTGGTCCATCACCAATCGACAATAGACATGGAAGGTGAAGGCGTTAATTCCTGCATAACTAGATGTATACATCAAAGATTGATTACCAGGGGCCACGTATTATAGCTAAGGCAAACATTGACAAGTAGGTTTGGCCGAGTGCCAAGGTAAGTCAACAACGCACAACCGATCAGCTGATTTAGTGAGGGCGCTGAGAGCTAGTAGTTAACTAACTAAGCGCTCTATATATGGAAGGTACTTCTACACCAGCCGTATCACTGGCCAATCTAGTCATTAATGGCATGTTAAACATAATGCATAATGCTAGAGAGGGTGTTGCAAGCAATTTAATAAATGTTGCATGCAAAGGCAAAGAATTGCAAAAAGTTCTCTATACCTTGGATCGACTCCTCATTGCGTGACTGCATCCTAACATCTATATGATGGATGGATGTCATATCTATCATGAGCTCACACTTGGTCTTCTCTGTATGATACTTCAAGCCATTTGCACTACAAAAGTATGTATTGACAGTTAAGGATATTATTACGCAATAAGGAAGGCAGTGACCAGGAAAATTAACTCAAACTATCAGGGTTCAGAGACCTGCACAACGTATGACATGAAGAGAAATCAATGGGAGATAATGAATAAGTCGACTGCCTGATGTATATTTAGAATGTGCACCCTCTGCAGCGGGCAGTGACCCGCAGCAAACTGCAGCAGCGGTGCACTCTCAACCCTACCGTAATACAGCAACAAACGTGTGAGAAAAGCCTGAACAGAGCAAGAACTTGAAACACAAAGCGGAGCATACCATAACATTAGTTGTTCAGCTTATAAAAGAGAAATTATTTAATTTAGAGTTTGTAATAGCCTGAGTTTTAAATTCAGTGACATTGCAAGTGTTTACAAACTGAAGTGACAGAAGGCATTTATTGCATTACGTGAAAGCCCTTAAATCTGGGATTAGAAAAACAACTGGTGAGGAGTATATTTTTGAGGTCATGTCCTGAATATCCTCGAGCTCCGAAGTGATTTATGCACATATTTGATGGACACCGCAACCTGTTGACTGCTGAGATTTCTGAAGGTTACAAGGTCAAACCACAGCACAGTTAGGACCTAGATAGCGCTTGACTAGTCGCTTTTTGTCACTCAACTGCTCATACACTTCACTGTGAAACTCATTATTTTGGTTAAGGTTTCCAAATGAATGAGCGATTCTTAAAGTGTGTTTACATTAACCGACTTTGTGAGACTTTACAATTTACAGTCGCTTCTGACAAAACTCAGACGGTGATACCTGCAACAAGGAATCTGTGTTCAGTTGAGCCTTTTCGTCAAACCAGATTATAGGTAGAAAAATGTGATCGTTTATGAGTGATTACACATTTCGCATTCATCAGTTTTACTGTTTGACTAGCACTTTTAGGCGTAGTTTAGTTCACTAATAATCGACTTTGAACATGAAATTGACACTTCGAGCAGCAATTCTTTATTATCAAAATTGCATATATATATATATATATAAATACCTATAAATATATATATAAATATATATTATATATATAAATATTGTGTATATACGTAAGTATATATAAATATATACAAACATATAGGCAACCGCTTCACCAGAAGAAATCTGGCAAATCACAGCAGAGCAAGGCAAACATGCATGCAAAAACTGCAACTCATAAGCAGGCTAAGATGAAACGGCAGCAATGGAGCCAGCGCTGTCGTATTGAAGAGTTTCTTTCTAGTGAAACGCTCGTATCAGGAGATTGCGGTGGTGAACTAAATTTTTAACAACTTTTTTGTCCATACCACATAAAACAATTTGTAGTAAAGTGTGTTCGAGGTCATTTTTATACTTTTTATTCTGGCTGCTGTTTATGACCACAGCTTTACCTCTTTATACATGTATAGCGAAATATATATAGCGAAATATATATACATATATACCACTGTTTATTACTACTGGCTGCCTTGGCATTAATTTAATTGTTAGCGTAGAGAATAAATAAAATGGCTAATACAAATCACTAGTATAAACAACTGAATTGTACATGAACTTTTGTAGATTTGGTAGATCACAATACACTAGTGTAAGAGTGACTTTAAAGCAGACAACATCAGGCTTAATGATCAACATATGCTAAAACTAAGCTATTTACCTTTTAAAAGTTTTTTTACATCTATTACATAAATAGGGGCGATCATTTCCACAATGCGTTCTCATATGATACCGCAGACCTGGAGAGCTGGTTAACACTTTATCGCAGCCTTCATGTGGACAGTGCAGGAGCTTTTGTCCACTTGGACCAATTTCCACAAGTCCTTTTTTATACTCCATCATTTGTATTTTGTAGCCGTCTATCAATGTCTCTGTAAAACCCAGAATGTACAATCATTTAGCTGCCACAAGTGCATGCAATGCCAACTTGATGACAAACAACAAAATAATAGTTTAATTTTTTTTGAAGATGACCAAAACATAAATCTCAATAATTTTAGCTTCAAACGAATTATCTTTAACAAAAAATCGTACAGGCTTTGATGTTCGACTGGTCGCTAACAAAATAAAAAACCTAACTAAATCATGGTTTACTGACTTATATACGACTAAGTCGAGCCAAACCGATACTTATTGCAAGAACTTCAAGTTTATTTTTATTTGTTTTACAGTTAAGGTATAATACTTCATTCATTTACTTCGTTTTGTTGGTTTTGATGATAATACAACAATGAAAATAATGTGAATACATTAAACGGCACCAAATAATTAATACTTTAATGACACAAACTTGAATTGATAACAATAAAAAAACCAAAAGATTTCAAATGAATCACCTTGACTGCAATGTCGGTTGCAATTTCCAACAAACTATTCGTGAATTAGCCTCAAATTCTCATCAATGAATCTTTTTTTCTTCTTTTCTTCTTCAACGGACGCCATGTTCGCCAATGTTTACTTCTTTTCATTGGTTGAATTCGAGCACGTGCCAGTGGGCGTGATTTGTTGTCAGTGTCTATAGCAGTTCTAACAATCGCCCGTACCAAAAATATTTAATAAGATGGCATTAATTGAATTTTGTTTTAAGAAATACGTAACATACACTTTAAAAATTGTTTAATAATTGTTTTTTAATAAAATAATTTACAGCTCAAATGTTTTAGTTTACAAAAAAACGTAGCAAAATGTTTTAAATGTTTTTGATTTAGCAGGGTGGTAAGCTAATAATTAGAACGTCAAACACAATAAACGTCACAGCCCGCAATTATCTCCTAAATATCCAGGGCAACGGGTTGCAGCGATAGCATGCATAAATTGCAACGAAAGCTTTGGGTATTGCGCTTAAAGGAACTGAAGTTTACCCGAACTCCATAGTAGATTTCCCACCCACGCTATTCACAGCTACATGTAATAAACTGCAGGTATTCAACCCTGTTTTACAATGTCTTTTGTTAAAAATGCTCATGGAAATAAATGATTCTTGTTTTTGGTTTTAAACTGAACAGGTAATGTAAACTTTTATTCATCTAAGCCAAACATATTTGCTGCTCTTAGGCCCACTAACCAGAAATCTACAGTGCTCGCATAAGCTCATTGAGCTTGGTGCAAAACCTGTGTTTCAAAACACTTTTGTAATCTCAGTGTTCCTAGGTTTTTACTTGGTAATGAATTTATGAGACCTATCCTTCAAAAAATATAAAACTTAAATATGTATAAAATATAATAATATAATACAAAACAAGACAAAAGACATAAGAAAAAAATAAACTGCAAAAATATTCAACAAATTTGAACATTCAACTCTTGTTATTAGTAATGTTTTGAGAGATGCTAAATCACAATTTAATTTAGTTATAGCCCTCGACAGTATAAAATGAATGTTGAACCAAACAGTGTCCTAAGTTTTCCTTACAAGCGACCACCCACAACAGTCCTTAACACTTGAAAAAAAATTATTGGAGATTTTATCTTTTTTGCATCACTAGTTCAAATTAATGATTTTCTTAATTGAAAAATGCACGTAGGTCAAGTAGAGTATGTTCACGATGTAAGTAGGTCAAGTAGAGTATGTTCACAATGTAAGTAGGTCAAGTAGAGTAAGTTCACGATGTAAGTAGGTCAAGTAGAGTAAGTTCACAATGTAAGTAGGTCAAGTAGAGTAAGTTCACAATGTAAGTAGGTCGAGTAGAGTAAGTTCACGATGTAAGTAGGTCAGGTGTGAGTGCTACTAGATTGATGTAAGTTTAGCTAGCACTAAACTAGAGTATAAATTCAAATCAACTAAATTATATTTTATTTTCAGGCTAAATAACAGTCAATGTGGCTCTATAGAAGCTACTACACTAAAGTGTCAAATATATGTTATTGAGAGTTGGTAAAAAAATATACATATACATGTATATGTTATTCAGTGTAAAGTATACATATAGGTTATTCAGTGTAACATATACTACCTTTATTTGGCTTGAAAATAAAATACAATTTTATTTCATAGAAGCATATATGTATATATTATGCTTATTACATGTGTCAGGAAAAACTTTGTAAAATTTTATTTGCAGAGAACTCAACACCAACCTTACAATTGTTTTATAAATTGATGCTTTGATACATCTTTCGCAATAAGCTCACGACAATCAGAAAAATGATAAACAAAATAATATAACAAACTAATGAATTAAAAAGACTTCGTAATCTAAAAATACTTTGCTAGTCATCGCAAACAGTAAAATGTACCTTTAGTAGACTTTAGTTTTGTTTTTAAGGTTTTTGCAGGTGGTGAGCCTGGATCCCTCATAACCAACTAATTGACCTGCTGAAATAACAATTTTGCTTTTGAATTTGACCTAATGATAAAACATGAGAAATGGTGATATGAGAAATAACTTGAAGTAGCTTAAGTACTACTAGCCTCCAACCTTCATCCCAGTAAAAAAAGATGATTTCCAGTAATCTTTAAGCCGTGGTGAGTTGCTGAGGCAGATTGATTCTAGTGTGAGAAGACAACTTCTAACTAGAATGTAATATGTGAAGTTGAAAGCACTTTAATTCACTAACAACAAGGCTATCAACATTTATGGAGTGGTTAGCATCCTCAAATCTGCAGTATGTATATTCATCAGTCATGATGTTCGTCTAAATATGGTTCCGAATTTTAAACAATGCTACTCCTTGCTGCTGTTCCATTACACTCTACGGTTTCAATGTTAAATTCCAGCCACATTTACATGATGGTCACCTGAGATGGCCAATATGACTATTTTCAACTTGCTTTGGCAAACAGTAATTTTTTTCAAAACTGAGACACAGTAGTTGTATTTCCAGGCTATTTAACCCTGAAAAGCAAAGGAATTCATCTGAGATATATATTGTAAAAATAAAACAAACCTTATATTTAAAAATCATGTAAAAAAATACTAATATAAATGATTCTAGATAGAAGTTTATATCTGCTCAAATGTATTTGTAAATGGAATGTTAATCACAAATAGTACGAAAGACATTTTGGCAAAAGTTAGGAGTTTTCTCCACACCACAGTGAAAAAAATTTGCTAAAATAGAGCTCCTTTTAGCTATGTTAATATACTAAATTATTAGCCAATTATTCGGATCTCGAAACAATAATATCTGCTAAAATAGCCTATGGTCCCTATATGCCAACAGCCAGCCAAAAAAAACGACTCAATGAATATATCGTCTGTCTGGAAGTAGACTAGCTTTTTTTTGTAAGACCTGTGACATCACTTCCTCAATAAGTAGAATTGTTCGAGCGGATATAGGATATCGTTCTGGTAGCTTTTCATTTAAAACTGGCCCTTGAATATAATACCTGAAAAATAAAAAAAAGAGCAGCATGAGAACAGATAAAGTGTTAGAATGATAGGAATAGATTACATACAACCAAACAATAGTGTAGCTTCAATAAGTAACAGACTTGATTATATGGAGTTGTGCTCTTTAATGTCAAGAAATAATAACTCCAAACAAAAACGCCATTTTAATATTAGATTACTCTAGTTACATGGCTGTTAAAGAAAAATAATACTTACACAAACAATGCGTAATGACAACAGTAATACTACTAGTTAACAGTGTGAGTGACTTTAAGAGTTACCCTTGTGAGTATGTAGAGATTAACTAAGCTAAAATTAACTATGCTAAAGTTGATACGTGTAGAAACCCTCCCACACTTTGGGTTGTTACTAATAAGTCTTAGTTTATATGATAACATACTTGAACTCCTCAGTGTAATTGTTTTTGATGAATGAGGCGAGCTTGGAGCTGTATGCCATGATGGCATGTTGAATATAGAATTCTTGGAAAACTAAGATTGCTTCTTGAGGAGACAACTCTACCCTTTTTGACGGCTGTACAAACCTCATCGCTTGCCCTATTATGCGCTCAAGAAACTTTTCCTGTAATCAAACAACAAATAGCTTAAATGTGAAAATACTTGTACAACTTGTATTAAATGACTTGCCACAAAGTGCTGCATTACGATTCCACAGTCTCGTTACAGTATTACTGTGGCATTTTAGCATCCACACCATAGGCCCTATGTGAATTAACATATAACCATTTTATAACACAGCCACATGACTACATATGTAATTGCGCCTAACTTTATATCGCAGACTATTTATAGAGCATAGATGTACTAGAGTAGACACATACGGTGGTATTGAGACCTTCCAAGATGTTCATGAGCCAGCAAACATTGAAAAAGGACGTTTCGCTGCGGCCCCAGTTAGACTGCTGAGCTATGACTAGTAATTCGAAGAGGACTGACATAGATGCTCCTGTGTACTCCACAAACAGCTCATGTATCTGTAAACAGTATAACACACAATGTAAAGTACAACGTAACGTACCACATAATGTACAACATAACATGAAAGCAAAACCTATGGTCAGTCACACCATTCAGATACATGTAGTTATTTTTATCGTAACTGAACATATACCTTGAAAAGTGCAACCATGGTACTTTCGGTAGAAAAAGTTTTGAATTGTTCACTGAACGATTTTTAGAATATTTGTTTGGACAATTCAGCACATTATGATAAAAAATGGCATAAAGAACTGTTTATGAATTTCTCAATGATGCCTAAAATGAAAAATTGGATAATTTAAAAATTTCTTGTAATAAGTAATCAATAATTTTTGTATGATACTTTAGCAAAATATATCGTCAATAAAAACAGCACAAATTTATCTAATAACCAAATAATTTTATAGTTGAAAACACAGCGCATTTTAATATTCTTTTTTAAACAATAATGGATTTCTTTTTAATGCTGTATATCACTAAAATGATAAAAGATATTTCGCGATATGACGACTTCCCACAGCTAAAAGCCGACTTGACACTGAAATCAAAACAGTGGTTTTATTAATGTAAATTTTGTTAGTTAATAACTACTAACTTTTAACAAACTCAGAATATTTGAAACTCACCTCATGGTCAGCCGAGCATTTCCACTTGTCTGCCTCTGTCTGCATCAAAAGTTTGGCAGCTTTCGTAGTTGGAGGTACGTATTTAACAGGCAGATCAGGAAAACATGTGAGAACCTCTATGAGATCACAGACTAGCTTTCCAGAGCCAGCTTTCAGGACTCGAAGACGCGAGGGAAATATCTCCGTCTCTCGGAACATGAGACCGAGTGTTTGTATGACCAATATGATTAGCCTAAAAAATGATGCAAGACTTAAACATCGTCGGTGTTTGGAACAAGAAATTTATTATGCAAGTTTTACTGTAATTTTCACCGTGTTTGTCTAAAGCCACGGTTGGATGTTGCAAAAAACATTGAACCATATGAGATTTGAACTCATGACTACCACCTTACTAGTACAACTAACTATTAGACTTCCTAAGTAACCGCCTGCACCAATCCTTCGCTTTCTATGTTGTGGAATGATTGTGCGCATACTTATTCTCTGTGCTTTGTTGGCGCACATGATAATCTCTCCCAGCACACCGGATCGCTAGAGTACTCGTTTTAAATAATATTAAAGCCTAAATGATATATACCTAGTTGTGTTAAGCGATGCAAGAGTAATAACGTGCAGATCTTTCGACAAAAACGATGATAAATTGGACCAACTTTGGCTCAACCTACAAAATCATTTTCAGCACGCAACGTTTAAAATTTTGTGAAACATTAAAAATATTGAAGTCAAACATGGAAATAGCAAAGAAAAGCAAATTTTAATTTGGTAATTAAACAAAGTTAATTTAAACCATATCTAGTAGAATTTAGCGTAAGTTAAAATGTGTACTTTTATCACTCTACCACCAATCCTAGATTCTGCCTGAGCCTACACCTTTATTCACGCTGGTATAGGGAAGTAACTACAAAACCTTTAACATATTATTACTTTAATAATTTAGTTTTTACATATTCTATATAACATATTTATATAATATATTTATATAATATAATATACATTTGTTTTAATTGTATGGATAATTATTTGAAATAGTAGTAGTTGTTTTTGGGCTTTAAAACCAATTGAATAAAACACAGTGTATTCATATAGGAATATTTACTTCTGACACATGACAGTTTCTACATAGAAAGAAAATATTGGAAAGGATCTACTTCGTATGTCAAGATTTGACTGTAAATAAACAGAACAATTAATACTCAAATTTTAAGAAGTAAAATACATATTATAGTCGGAGCACATTAGGTGCAGAAAACTGAAGAAGATTTGATCAATTAAACATAAAGTCATAAACAAGGATAGTGCAAAAGTGTAGCTTGCTGTACATTTGGAAACAGTGAAAAAACCAGTAAAATTTAAAATCTTCAGAATTAGCTGTTCTGGTTGGAGACCTATAAAAATTTGAAGGAAATTACTTTATCAACTTGTTAGTTTTCTGTGAGTTTTTATTAACATTGATAACAATAATAATATAACACTAAACGTGCTTTGCTAAATAGAGATGAAATAATAAAGTTTGCAACAGAAATACGAGCAATATTAAAGATGACACGACATAGTCAGTACCTGATAACTTAACTGATAAGGTGTGGCAGACTCTAAATAATGCTTATGATGTTGACAGAAGCCTAATCTAGTCAGATAAACCGTGAATGCTTTAAAAAAACTGATAAAGAAGAAGATACAAATCAGAGAAGATCTAGCCAGCAACACAACCAACTTAAAAAAGGTTTTTTTTAGGATAGTTTAAATAGCTTATAAAATGGGATTCTAAGATGCAAGACAACAACATGCAATATTAATAAATATTAATTGTTCTTTTACTGCCGAGCTTTTATGTAAATTTTTTTATTAATGTCGAGCATTGTTATACATTTTTATGTAACCTACTTATGTGGAACACTGAACCATATATTATACATGTAGATGTACAAATCATGTTAAAAATAAGAGTTGTCTGCTTTCAAACATATTTGCAATGAGCAGACAACACACTACAAAAATAATTGCTCGCTTACTCAAACTCATCAGCTCTCCGGGCTCTTCCAGCATCGCTATTGAGGTTGGAGATGGGTGACCTAGGAAGGTATTTCTTCAGTATTCTTACCATCATGGCAAACAACTCTCCAGACTATAAAAAAAAACAAATAATTTTCAACTTTATAGACCTACATTATGAAGAGCAACATGGCTAATTAAAAATAATTCTCATCTTATAATCAAATGATGCAAAATCATTCTATAGTGCAGTCTATAGTAAAATATTTACAAGTATTTATAATGACGGCAAATTAAATGAGTGCAAAGCTTGTACAAAACATTGATAACTTCAAAAGACTTACACCTCATAGACTTACGTCTCCTAGACTTACACCTTAGACTTAGTAAGAATAATTCAATTTCTATTTTGTAACTTCAAGGAGTTTTATCAAATGTTCTTAGCTTTCTCACATCAGACATTGAAAATCTCAAATTAAACTTCTAGAGGTGATGTTGTTATAGCAATATTTCCTTAACAGAAATCTGAAGATGTCTAATAGCAAAATATGGTATTTCTCCAACCAATTACTAAAATGTCACAGATTACCTGCCCATGCAAAAAAATACAAAAATGTTATTTTAAAATTCTGCACAAACAAATTTGACAAACAAATATTTTGATTAATCAAGTTTAATGAGCCCACTTGGTTTCTTTTTAAAAAATCCTACAAAATATTTTGATAACTACATCCACACTAGTTTCACACAAAATAATGATATCAGTTTTAGCAAAACTTGTCAGCATTTTTTAAATTATCGAAAGAGTATTGAGAAAATTAAAGACTAATGCAACTGTTAATAAGCAAGCCTATAAGAGGCAAGTCAGTATCAGCAAGCCAGTAAAAGCTATAACGAGCTATTCCTGACAGGCTCATAAAACATGTAGTTCGTAGAACATCTTGATTTCCAATTCACATCCTAACAAAATAGGTAATCATTACTACTACTTAATCTATATATATTTCTCAAAGTATGTCCGTATGTCTGTCTGCAATCCGGCTATAGCTATTATTAGAATAACTGTAGCTGGACAACCATGCTGATGCAACGTCATGGAGTACCGTCATTAGGAGTTTAGCAGCTTACTGGAATTTTCCATTGGCAATGTGCCAAGCTAATAGCTTGAAAGTTACAGTTATTTGACAAAGTTTTAAAATTTTTAAAATTGTTTTTATCTCTTAACTTCAACTACACAAAAAACTTCTCTCATAATAAGGAGTTTGAAAGTTAGAATGGGAAATGTGGTTTCTGTTAAATACAAATCAAGCTTCTGTCCAAACTTTTTTAATACTCGGGCAACGCCGGGTAGCACAGCTAGTAAGTACATATTCCTGACTTATGAAAACATATCAATACAAAGATAGCAAAAATTCACTTGTAGAAAACGTAGCATCCAACGACATTGATAACAGGATGTACTAGGAAATGCTCGAGTGCAGAAAACTAGCCAATCAGAAGGGGCTAATTAATTAGAAATATGAAAAGGAAAGTGTGGTAAAAGAACAAGCAGTTGGGACAACACCGAACACTTGATAGTCCGTATTTACCATCTCGTAACATTTCTGATAAACATGTAAAGACCTCCATGATTAAACTATTATTCAGAGACATAGAGATTTTGTTACTGAAATTGGAAGACAGAATAGACATTGAAATGAACTGCTGAAACATGAATAAAAATAATGGACAGAGATTTGTGTCTATTATAATTGAGCAGCTTATTAATTTCTGGGCAGAAGTTCATTAATTCTGAGCATTTTCTGACAATCTACTCCTAAGCCTCTAATGATTGGATGGCTATGCTACCTGTCTCTGTTGATTGGATGACTATGCTGCCTGCCTCTGATGATTGGATGACTATGTTAGCTGCATCTGATGATTGGATGGCTATGCTACCTGTCTCTGTTGATTGGATGACTATGTCACCTGCCTCTGATGATTGGATGACTATGTCACCTGCCTCTGATGATTGGATGACTATGCTACCTGCCTCTGATGATTGGATGACTATGTTACCTGACTCTGATGATTGGATGACTATGCTGCCTGCCTCTGATGATTGGATGACTATGTTACCTGTCTCTGATGATTGGATGACTATGCTACCTGTCTCTGATGATTGGATGACTATGCTACCTGTCTCTGATGATTGGATGACTATGCTACCTGTCTCTGATGATTGGATGGCTATGGTAGCTGCATCAGATGATTGGATGACTATGCTACCTGTCTCTGATGATTGGATGGCTATGTTACCTGTCTCTGATGATTAGATGACTATGCTACCTATCTCGAATGATTGGATAACTACACTACCTGTCTCTGTTGATTGGATGGCTATGGTAGCTGCATCAGATGATTGGATGACTATGTTACCTGTCTCTAATGATTGGATGGCTATGTTACCTGCCTCTGATGATTGGATGACTATGCTACCTATCTCTGATGATTGGATGACTATGATACCTGTCTCTGATGATTGGATGACTATGCTACCTGTCTCTGATGATCGGATGGCTATGTTACCTGTCCACTGATGCATATATGACTACAGCATTACTACTAGCTCTCTAATGGTTATGTAGCATTATTACTTGCCCATTGCTCCTCAGAGAGTGACCCAATAGCCGCAAAATCTTCCAAGATCTTACTATCTTCCATTTTGTTTTCACAACATCAGAAGATAAAAGCATTACTGACCCCTAGTGTCACATAGACACACAAGTTAGTGTGTCACTTGTGTCACACAAGTATGTTAGTAAACTTAGTCTAATCTACATACCAGAGACCTGTTAATAAATCAAAGATAACACCCTACCATTCTCTATCAACTTCCTTCCTTTATTTCTCTAAGTATTTCCTAGCTATTCAGAATCGCAGTGACATGAAGTTGAACCGAACAGCAATTAATGATTTACCTTCCAAAATAGTTTCTTCAAGTGAAAGTACTTTTCGGCAGCAGTCTTCAGTTCTAACATGAGAGCGAATGTTCGTTCCATAGAGTTATCTGGATGCATGAGATCTTTTGTCAGAGTAGTAAACAATGTGTCAATTTTCTCGCTGTAAATATGAAAATTCTTAGTGATGAAACATGAAATCTATAAAATTAAAATATCTAAAACTATTATAAATTTATTAAAATTATTAAAAGACTGATTATAAATAGTTTATAAACAGAATCTGAACTCGACGCAACATCTTCAATGTTTTTAACATTGTTATAAATTATCAAACATGAAAATCAGTATTTACTAAACAATTTGATTTTATTAACAAAAACGAAATGGGGAAATCCAAGCTGCTTGCTGAGGGAATTTCCAAATCAAGCCTTTAATCAGTCAAAAAATTGTGACATCTGTGTAGCATAAAGAATGTATTAATAATTTTACCCTTTAGGAATTCTGAGAGATACATGTACGACTATCTTAAGCTTAAGAAAGGTCACTAATAACAGCTTGCATCACATCAAACGTGTCACGACCTTTGGGCCTATCAGGTTGCTTTGTAATAAAGGGCTTTTAGCATTCACGATTGCAGGTAAACATCATTTTTTACACCCGCAGTAATTAGAAGGGCATTCAGCAAATGAGCCAGCCTTTTATTTAATGCTAGTCCATGAAGTGTTAGTAGACAACATATAGATATGTTGCAGAATGGCTTTTGCTAATCTTTGATGTTGCAAATTTCATTAAGCCGTTTCGGAATGCTAAAATAGTTTTGAAAACATAATTCTGGGTGTGGGACCACACCCTATTACGATAAACCAAAAACAAATATAAATAATGACAACCAAACCAACCACGAAAGCAGGCAGATGCGTGCAAAGGACACCATAACCACATCAAACGATAAAATAAATAAACGTGTTTAAACGCTGAAAGCTTCATATAACAACGGATTTAAACAAAACAACTAAAACCGATTATAGGTATCATTAATATTCAAATGCCTGTTCATATTGTACAGACTTTAGACTGTGAGCTTGACAAACGAGGCAGGTAGAACCAGAATCCTATAGAGTGTGATGAACCATACTAACTCTCAGACTATCAAATATTTATATGCAAAGACCGTTAGTAAAGGGTATAAGTAGTGGCCAGTCACTCCAACATAAAATATAGCGTGCGTGTTAATGATAACTGGCGTAAGATGATATCAGTTAAAGGCATGCTTATGACAAAGCTAGATGGGGTGGTGGATGTATAGCAATTATATTTTAAAACCATATATAGAAAACATAGAAATTTAAAATGTTACCTAAATATTTTACCGCCAAGTTCCCTGTAGCGAAAATGCAACAAATAGTGTCAATACATTGCAATAAACAGTATCTTGGAATTGTGTCTCCCTGAATATATGAAGTTTCCAGATACATTCCTATTGAAGCAGTACACAGCGAGCTTAGTAGCCAGTCAATAGGAACCATCTTCTAACACAAACCGTAGTGACCAGTAGTTTCAGTAGTAGTTAGAACGGAGAAAATAATTGGCTAACAATTTATTATATTGAACAAAAAAAACTGTGACAAAATTAGTGGAAAAAGTTCATTTGGAGTTTCAATTCTTTACAAACCTCTGTCAACCAAAACGACTTTCCTATCACCAAGCCCTTCCTACCATACTAACCCTTCTTTACGAAACTCCACCCACCAAACAACTCTTCTCTCACAAAGCTCCTCCTACCATAATAATCCTCCTGTCAATAAGCTCCTCCCACCAAAACAACTTTTTTACCACCAAGCCCCTTCTACCATAACAATCCATCTTTCAAAGCTCCGCCTACCAAAACAATTCTTCTATTACAAGCTCCTGCTACCATACTGACTCTTCTTAACAAAGCTCCTCCCACCAAAACTACTTTCCATCACAAAACTCCACCCACTATAATAACTTACTTTTACAAAGCTCCGCCACCAAGACAATCCTCCTATCACAAGCTTCTGGTACCATGACACTCCTACCACTAATGCTTCTCATGACCCAGTCCTGTTTACCAATAGGCTCCTCCCTTTCAGTAACTTAGACTACTGTCTACGCTATCTCACACCAGACCTCACTCTATGTCATTCCCTCTATGTTTAAAAATGGCCTCCCAACACCACACTTACCCCACTGCTAAAGTCCTTCACATACCCAAGCTTTATAAATGAACTATCCACTATTATAGTCAGTAGCTTGTCTTGACAAACTGTTGTTTTTGCGGAGTTGTCCCCCGTTGAGTGAGGCAAGCAAAACAACAGCTTGTCACAAGACGCACTGCACCCGATGCAACAGCTGCACTAAAAAGAAGTTGTTCTCTTTGGTCTATGCGGCTTGGCTGCGGTGTTATGTCGGTCGCTCCACTGGTAATCATAACGTATTTCGCGCCAAAATTTATGTAGAAAAAAATAAGATAAAAACGTTTAACCAGAGACCAGTCTCTGCGATAAACTTTAGTAGAACTTAAGAACTTAGGCAACAACAGCAACTAAACAAGTTCTTATTTGTGCGCTCAGTCAGTTTTATTTGTATTTTTGTATCAGTCAGTTTTATTTGTTTTGATTGATTTTATTTTTAATTTATTTATTCTTAAGTTTTACTAAAGTTTACAACAGAGACCGATCTCTGGTTCAATGTTTAAATCTAATTTATTTTTACATAAATTTTTGCACGAAATCTGTTTTGATTACCAATGGAGTGACCGACATAACATCGCAGCCAAGCCGCATAGACGGAAAAAAAAAAATTCCGTTTCAGTGCAGCTGATGCATCAGGTGCAGCGCGTCTTGTGACAAGCTGTTGTTTGCTAAACCCGCTCAACGGAGGACAACTCCGCAAAAACAACAGTTTGTCAAAACAGGCTATATAGTAAGGCACCAGTGGTCTTGTGGGAATATCAAACTGGCTATATATATAACAAATAGAATTCAATTATTAGTGAATTATCAGTAAATTATAAAATAGCATAGACTTACGAAGTGTGCTTTCCTTTATATGGATAGATAATGGTTCCCTCAGCGTATTCTGTGTTTATTGATAGAGTTGATCTCTATAAAAGACACGCAGCGATGGTAATTATGAAAAACAGTGAGTTGTTCTTTTCATAAAGTTGAAATAATATCCTAGCTTTAGCTTACATCAGATACAAACGATTCTAAGTGAACCGGATGAGGAGGAATCATTTTGGAGGTCTTTTGCTATGACTGCCGTTGACTTGTCCGAGAACTCAAAATTGAGTTATCTTTGTAGTTACCGTAAAAGCTCTAATTGAATGCCATGGCACTCTATTTTTCAACTCTTCCCTCATAGTGGCGGTCAAATAGAGGTGACATTCAATTAGAGGTTTTACGGTAGTTTAGAACTGCAAATTCCAAAATTTTTTATACTTTTTGAAGTATTTAAATATAAAAAGTGCTGAAGCTATAGCTGTCTAAAAAAACAGTTACAAAGGTTGCTCTGCTAAAAAACACATAAATGCTCATTACTGGTACACAGTTTAGAGAATCAAAAGGCACTGTTTGTGTAAAAATCACAACTGTATTAACAAAGCAAGTGTGAGTAGGTAACTGTTTAACAAATTCTAAACAGTTCAATATCTGTTGAAGTTAGTAATCATAAAATAGGCTGTTTGGAGATAAAAATATTGATGAAACAGTAATAGGTTTAGTGCCCATGCTTTCAGAGAAATAAAACAGCTTGTAAGGGAATACTGGGGTATAGAGTTGATTAACAAGCTATATTTCTAACTGTTGACTATATAGAATAGAAGCAGAGAGTAAGGAATAACTAATAGGAGTAGAGTGATGGCAGCGTAGTTGAGATGTTTAGTCGATAGTGGCAACTCGACGAGAGAACAATTTCTAATAAAGCATATAATATACAGAGAACAACTTAGCTAGAGATTCCTAACCAAAAAAGTAGAGATGTTGTAACCAAGGTGTAGCACATCTGATTTACCACAAACACTGAGGCTAATATTTAGCGACGTTACACCTTTGACCAATTAAAACTGATATTCAAAGTGCTCGCGACTAAAAATAATATAATCCCACGACCAAACACGAGCAAAGCGATTGGTTTGGGAGATTTATGATAAATGCACATGTGCACACAACTCACGAAAAATTATCCGTTAACGGCCGTCACCAAACCCTTGTAACGAAATCCTGTCAACAAATTTAACTATTTTTCAGTAAAGTCGTTTAAGTATAATAATGATACAAAACGCATATAAACCTATTTAAATATGTTACCAAGCCTTTGAAAGGTTACCGCAAATTCCTAAAACTAACCCATCTGATCGGATTATACATAAATAGACAGATTTATTTGGCCGAAAATCGTTATTAAAACTTGCCAAGCCTCACTTTTATCAAAGTTAAGACCGGAAATTAAAACGCCGAGCGACAGAGAATAGAACGATTAAGTCGTGCGCATTTCATGAAAAAAATAACGTGCACGTTTCACCAGTCTATAGCATTGTCGAATTGCCGAAGGTTTCTGTAATTAAGTTAGGAGTACTGAAGTCGTTTCATTTTTGCCGATATAAAAGTAACTGACATTTTAGACAATTTGGAGTACTTTGGTAATCTAACTGATGTCCAACGCAGTAAGTAAAGAAAATGACGATGATATTTTTTCTAACAGTTCTGATGAGATTATTACAATAACTAATTATAAGTTTGGATGACTATAGAACAATGACTACGTAGTACAGAGTTTCTAAAAATCAATATAAATATCACAACTTTTTGATATTGTGAGCTATGACGTTTTGAAATGTAAACAAAATTGTGCATTGGTTTTGTATTATTACTATGTTAATAATATTGGTTATTCTAATAATATCAGTGCATTTTACTTCTAATATTGGCCAATATTGCATTTCTCCTACTGCAACGGGAGATATATAAACATATAATCTTTTCCTTTCATTATTGCTATTTGTTGTATATAATAACACCCACACCCAGTACATTACAGCTACCATTGCAGTTATCCTATTGCACTGCAGTGCCATTTGACTGCTAATATTGCATTTCTCAACCATCAGTACCTTTTTTCCAATATCACTTTGGTCGTGGGCTGTATGACAGTGAAATTTCTAGTATATATAATATAGAATACCACAAAAGAATAAGGAGCTATAGAAGTTGTCATTATAAAATAAACAGAGTGGTGGCAGCAGCATACTTGAAAAACCTTGACAATAATGGCAGCTCGAGGAGAAAAGAAATTTTCAATAGCGAGAAGCGTAATGCCTAATATACCCTACATTACGGGGAGAACAAAATAGCCAGATAGTCATGGAAGTTTAAAAGAAATATCTAAAAGATTTTAGTGGACATCTAATGAAAATTAGCCAATTAGCTGCAGTTATCTGCCAGTCACTATAAACCCTATATCAACTAGAAATCTCTGAAGTGTTATGGCTGAGAATTTAGAAGTTTCTATCTATCTAATCTCACGATTGGGTTAATTAAACTAGGACCGTCAGTAACCAGAGGGGAAAGCTGCAGCCTTAAATCTCTCCAGCATTCAACCACCAGGGTGGCTGAAACTTTGTGTTCAACAGCCAAAAGCACACAGGTTTGAATGTAGCTGTCTTTTACAGTCTAGCTAAAAAGCTCTATTTTCAGCATGTCTCGTAATTCTGGGAAACTCATATCAAACAGATGCTAGCGTCTTTCATGACGTTGAGGAGCTATGACAAAAATCTGCATCAGTGTGATTGATCAGTCACAACCAGGTACAATGAAGTGACAAATGAGAATACCATATCGCACCTGCTAGCACTTGCCATCACACCTTGATGAATGCCATATCACACCTGCTAGCGCTTGCCATCACACCTTGATAAAGATTAAGGATGAAATTAAAGGTGAAAAATGCTAAAAATTTACAGTGCACACTTAAAACGGGCCAGCAAACTATTTGTCCTTGACATTCATACAAAATTATTTCATTTATAAATTTTGAAGTCAAATTAGAATACGTTAAAAAAAATTTTAACAATCCTATTTTCTAATTTTGAGCTGACTTTATCATTGTAGAAAAACTGAGTTTCTGTTGGGAGTTAAATTACATCCTCTAATGAGATTTGAATTTAAAAACATAACAGCTGGTAATCATCAATCTTGTCACAATAAACTGACACCCAAAAATATAAAACTGAAATTTACCTGCACTGGATGCCGTATCTATAGTCTATACACCCTCATGAAACCATCACACATTTCACACATTCTCTAAGCTATTCCTTAGCCAATGCGTTCTGTGTGTAAATAATATCCACATTCTCTCTCTCTTTCCCTCTCCTTACTCTCTCCATGCCCCTCCCCCTCTGCCCCTTTCTCCACTTTCCCCACGCCCCACTTCCCTCCGCCCCTCTCTCCATGCTCCTTTCCCCATTTTCTTCACTCCTCGCTCTTTCGTTCTCTCCATCTTTTCTTTAAGACTTGTACACCTACATAGTTATATAGTTTTTTCTGTGTCTATTCTCATTGACATCCATTATCTCATGCGCTATCATTTTTAGATGCATCAAATATTATACAGATTATGACTGTATCTACAGACTATGACTGTATCTACAGACTATGACTGTATCTACAGACTATGACTGTATCTACAGACTATGACTGTATCTACACACTATGACTGTATCTACAGACTATGACTGTATCTACACACTATGACTGTATCTACAGATTATGACTGTATCTACAGACTATGACTGTATCTACAGATTATGTCTGTATCTACAGACTATGACTGTATCTATAGATTATGACTGTATCTACACACTATGACTGTATCTACACACTATGACTGTATCTACACACTATGACTGTATCTACAGACTATGACTGTATCTACAGACTATGACTGTATCTACAGACTATGACTGTATCTACAGACTATGACTGTATCTACAGACTATGACTGTATCTACACACTATGACTGTATCTACAGATTATGACTGTATCTACAGACTATGACTGTATCTACAGATTATGTCTGTATCTACAGACTATGACTGTATCTATAGATTATGACTGTATCTACACACTATGACTGTATCTACACACTATGACTGTATCTACACACTATGACTGTATCTACAGATTATGACTGTATCTACAGACTATGACTGTATCTACAGACTATGACTGTATCTACAGACTATGACTGTATCTACACACTATGACTGTATCTACAGATTATGACTGTATCTACAGACTATGACTGTATCTACAGATTATGACTGTATCTACAGACTATGACTGTATCTACAGACTATGACTGTATCTACACACTATGACTGTATCTACACACTATGACTGTATCTACACACTATGACTGTATCTACAGATTATGACTGTATCTACAGACTATGACTGTATCTACAGATTATGTCTGTATCTACAGACTATGACTGTATCTATAGATTATGACTGTATCTACAGACCATGACTGTATCTACAGACTATGACTGTATCTACAGATTATGACTGTATCTACAGACTATGTCTGTATCTACAGACTATGTCTGTATCTACAGACTATGACTGTATCTACAGACTATGATTGTATCTACACACTATGACTGTATCTACAGACTATGACTGTATCTACAGACCATGACTGTATTTACAGACTATGACTGTATCTACAGATTATGATTGTATCTACAGACTATGACTGTATCTACAGACTATGACTGTATCTACAGACTATGACTGTATCTACAGACTATGTCTGTATCTACAGACTATGATTGTATCTACAGACTATGACTGTATCTACAGACTATGACTGTATCTACAGACTATGTCTGTATTTGTTGCATCGAGTAAGAAATTCTTTAAACCATGCCATTGAGATTTAAGAAAACCTATAAATATGAAAATGCAAACTATCAAAGGAGCGAACGCTATTTAAAAACAAACGTTATGCGAATGCATGGCACTCTGTCCATCTATATCAAAAGATGAAAAGCACTCTAAAGGTGAATGTCACCATAGATATGTTAAATAACCAGCAGTGACCAGTTGGGTATAATGAATGCTACCACTCAAGTGACAGCGCATGATGCTTGAGCTTCATTAGTCTCTGCAATGCCTGGCATGGCGATCAATAAGATTATTGGTTATTGATTGATAAGAAGTTCAACGAGAGCTGACAAGTGCATTGGCAAGAAAAGCAGGTGCTTGAAATACGATATGTAAGATGACCGTTCGGCAACACCGTTGAAGATTGATTGCCAATGATGCTTATGCATAACTGGAAGAAAGGCATAGTTTATGTTTAAATTCTTGTCTTTTGTTCAAAGGAAGTAATTAAGTTAGCCAAAAAATGATTTAATTTTGGCTATTAATTTTAATTTAATAATTATATTTTCTAAGTTTGAGCTGTCTTTATTATTGTAGAAAAACTTGGTTTCTGATGTGAACTAAATTAAATTTCTCTGATGAAATTTAAATTTAAAAATATAACAACTGCAATTATCACTCCTGTCACAACAAACTGACAACCAGAAGTATAAAAACACAATACTGAATATACCCAAATTTACTGCTAGTGGACTTTCTGTCAGACTCTAGTGAAACCGTCCCAATGTTCACACATTTTCTAATCTATCCTTAGCCTGCGATCTAACAAAATAAATAACCGAATGTGTAAAATGGGTAATAATAAATGTGTAAATAATATACACACACTCTCTTTTTCACTCTCCCCACTCTTTAAAGATAAAATGAGAAAGGGAAGACAACTACACATAATGCGTATCTGTTTACTTACAATCAGATGGTTATTGACAGCACTTCTGATGAGAAGCAGCATTTTGGAGTCTGTCACCAGCATATAAAGATGAAGCTTTCTCCCTTTTTTAACCTTGTTGTCAGCTAACTGTAGCGAACCAAATTTAAAAATGATTATTTATCATCCAGACTCTCATTGGTTTAACAAATAAAAGCACAAGAGAGATTCATATGAAGCTACAGTACATGAAGGTGAACCACTCTTTACATCACATTAAAGATGGCAGCTGCTGTTATTAATTGCGTTAACTAACACAGCAAAGGTTAACTAATATGCCAAAAAGTGGTGTTCAATTCGCTGGCACCTACTAACACAATAAATTAGAACTTTGTACCTGCTGAACTGATGGCACAGCAAGGTTGTCAGAGCTTGTTTGAGTCTCCACTTTACTACTGTAAAAGGAATAACGACTCAAGTTGATTCATATGTTTATGAAAAACCTTAACCAAAAAGTCAAAATCTGTGAGCATTTTCTGTCTGTATCTCGATGAAGCAAGAGAACAATGGCTATTATATCACTTGTTTTTATGCCTAAGAAAAACCAAATACATTGATTATGTTATATTGACACTACTATTACGAAATGATCAAGCAGAAAGAGCCGGAACATGTGATGACGTAGGTATTTATAATCTATAAGAAACTCTTTTATATGTATTTGACAATGAGAACTTTTGATGCGAACACTTGCAATAGACCGTCAACAGTCTAGGCCATAAATTAAAACTATCAAATACATAAAAACAGTTTCTTATAAACGATTTTAAAGTTGTACACCTGGCAGCATAGGTTAGTCTTTTACATGAGTTGCAAAGCTGCAGTTGCAGCGCCTCATCAGAAACTCTTCCCTTACCATAAAATCTGATCAAAGGCAAAACTTATTTGTACACCATACACATCTTGAGTCAGAAAAAAACCATAAAAGCAAAGACATTCCATGTCAGGAGAGTGGCCTTCAAATGCCCTAGCCAAATCTGCTCTAATCCTCAGTAAGTAGGCCAGAGGTAAAAAGAGTTGGTTTTAGACCAATCACGCTGTGAACCGATCAATCTATTGGACGAGTTGGTTTTAGACGACACAACTTTGGACCAATTGGAGTTGGACCAACCGGTGTTAGACCAATTGTCTGGGACCGATGAAAATATATAGCATACGAGTTAACCATGATAGAATCACGTTCGTTAAAGCAGCGGTGTCTTTAACTACGCTGTAAGTGACAGACCACGGCAGGTGTTGTGATGTACATGTAGAATATGGAGTCATTCTAATCAAAACACAGCTAGTCGCCAACAACAAGTAACAACTAAAAAGCTAAGATTAATAGAAAGGTGATATTTACAAGTTACCAGGAATTGAAGTAAGACGTGATCGAGACAAAGAGATTTGAAAAATTGAAAAGTTTCAAGCACTCGGCTTGATTTGACACTGCCACTCGCTTCTATTTTGAGCAACAAATCCTTCTGCTAACACAAAACCATCTGCTGAGCAAATACGCCCAGTATAATCTATTGTACTATTCCATAACCCACTAGCTATACGCAATCAAATGTTGTTTGCTTGCTGTAACATGAGCCCGCCCGCAATAATTTAAATAGACTAGTTAAGTGCATTGTGTATCAATCGGATATTTGAGGTATGTGTGCAGGTTTTTGAATTCTTAATAGAAATCGATTAGGAAGAACAATGTTGTGACGATGTTTACTGAACAACCGCAGAGACTGTATTATGCATTGTGTTTGCTCGAGGGTCGAGTGTTTAACAATCCCACATTACTTTCAGCCTGTGCAAGGGTATTTTGTGAGCCTTATATATTGACAGGCAGCCTTGACCGTAGAGCCATGCCATTGCTAGGTTTTCGTAGAGTACTAGATGGGATACAAGGATGGCCTGTACTATGGTTAACATCAGTTTTAGATGACTCTAGTAAAGTGTTTAATGGCTTTAAACAGCCTGGCTAAAGTATATAGATGCTGATGAACATGTCGAGGGGCACATCATTGCAATCATCATTCTATGATACTTCTGACAAGTAGAAGACATGTAGTTTTATGTGCTACTGTTTTGGACACAATTCAAAATAAACTTACCTATCGTATCCAAATAGAAAATTTGATAATTTTAGCTTGTGTTTTTAAAAATTTTTAAACTTATAAGAAAAACTTGAAAATTTTTAAATTTTTAGGAAGTTCACTGAAAGTATTGTTGAATTTTAATCTTCCTGGTTTATTGCACAGAAACAGACTGCTATACATTTAAGGGTACGGCAGTCTGTTTCTGTATATGAAGTAAATATAAGGGTCTCATGTTCCTTCACCTTTCCTTTGACTAAAAACTTATATAAAGCACAAAATATTTTGTTAATAACGAAATAGTGCAATTATTTTATTATTAGCAAAATAAGCTTTAAGTTTTACAAGAAAGCTACATCTGGCATCCTCATATTAGCTAAAACGCAGTCATAAAATGGTTATAAAAATGAATTTTGCCAAAATATTCTGATGGAGTTTGTGCTTCGTATCTGATGTAGCGCATGGAATGGCCAGAGTTTGTGTATTCGTAAATTAAGCTGTTTTTAACAGACAATTTTGTGAAAGACATCAACACAACATCATATAATAAAACCTGCGCAAGCAAACAGTTAAAAAGAGGCTCGCTCATAAATTATACACCAGCATAATGAACTAAAGAACAACTGTACCGTTAGAAAGCTTCTTTTGAAGTTTAAGGCCATATGAGTATTATAAACCTCTATAGATTACCTCAAATCAGTTTGAGAAAATAAAAATTACTCTCAAGGGCACAGGATGGCTGGGTTACTTTACGATGATAAATAAGCAAACACAAATAGGAGCAGCCGTATGAAAAGGATCTATGGTTCAGATATTTCTTTTGACATGAAATTTTTATAAGCTGTTCAATGAAGTGTTTGAACTAATCAGACTCGCTCTGACGTAAAATGATATGAAACAATCGACATTGAGCTCTAATAAGCTTTTGAAAGTGATAAGGTGATGGAGTGTTGCTGCAAACAAGTGTAAACAAGCACCTAGTAGTCGGCAATCATTTAACATTCCGTGAACTAATTGTAAACATAGCAACATGAAAGCATGTTACGGTTGACCAATAAACATGGAAGCATGTTACGATTGACCATTAAACATGGAACCATGTTACAGTTGACCAATAAACATGGAAGTATGTTACAGTTGACCAATAAACATGGAAGCATGTTACGGTTGACCAATAAACATGGAAGGATGTTACGGTTGACCAATAAACATGGAAGCATGTTACAGTTGACCAATAAACATAGAAGCATGTTACAGTTGACCAATAAACATGGAAGCATGTTACAGTTGACCAATAAACATGGAAGCATGTTACAGTTGACCAATAAACATGGAAGTATGTTACAGTTGACCAATAAACATGGAAGTATGTTACAGTTGACCAATAAACATGGAAGCATGTTACAGTTGACCAATAAACATGGAAGCATGTTACAGTTGACCAATAAACATGGAAGCATGTTACAGTTGACCAATAAACATGGAAACATGTTACAGTTGACCAATAAACATGGAAGCATGTTACAGTTGACCAATAAACATGGAAGCATGTTACAGTTGACCAATAAACATGGAAGTATGTTACAGTTGACCAATAAGCATGCAGTTGACACTCTTAAGAGTTTCTGCTTAAAAACCTCATAATTTAGAAAGTCATGTATTTAACTACTTGGAATGTGCTGTTGTTTTCTTTAGTTATCATACAAAAAATTATTCTAAAAAATAAACAAATACTTTTATTATATTATATAAATCATATAGTGCATTATATTCAGATACAGCCGCATCTGTATTAATGAATCCCATTTTGTCATTGTGTTTGTCTGTTAGTCCGTTCGTTAGTCCGTTCGTCTGTCTGTTAGTCTGTCCGTTAGTCTGTATGTTAGTCTGTCTGTTAGTCTGTATGTTAGTCTGTCTGTTAGTCCGTTAGTCTGTCTGTTAGTCCGTATGTTAGTCTGTCTGCTAGTTTGTCTGTTAGTCCGTCTGTTAGTCCGTCTGTTAGTCCATCCGTTAGTCTGTCTATTAGTTTGTCTGTTAGTCTGTCTGTTAGTCTATCTGTTTGTCTGTTAGTCCGTCCGTCTGTTAGTCTGTCTGTTAGTTCGTATGCTAGTCTGTCTGTTAGTCCGTCCGTTAGTCTGTCTGTTAGTCCGTCCGTTAGTCTGTCTGTTAGTCTGCGTAAACGCTCTGCATTTTCACATTTTTGGCTGATTTCATCTAAACTTTAGAGGCATATGTTTCATGCCCTTCACCAGGTCACTATAAATATTGGATTACAAAAACTCCATCAGGTTTCTGATAACCAGCCTGTTAAACAGCTGTTGCGAACAGATAGCTACAGATAGCAACAGATAGCTCCTGTTAAACAGCAGCTGTCTGATTAATAATGAAATAAGTCCTCCGCATCACCAGTCTCACTACTGGTTTACTATAAAACTTCCATAATCTAGATATACGCTGATTGACTTCAGGTGTACTGCAAGTGCTCCTTAAAAATCCTAACAAATACAGATTCGAAACCTTTACAAAAAAACGCTTACAAAGAAATATATAAAACTGATGCCAATAAAATAGTGAAGGGAAGTGCTCCGTTTAATACTTGTATCACAATGAGCAGTAGCAATGGTTTGATAGCAACACTTAACTGCAGCAAATAATATGAACAAAAAGTCAACCATAAAACATATTTAGCTTGTGTACCAATGAGCATGTGTGAGTTACCTTGTGATATAAAATAGTGTGCTACTTATTGCACTGTGACTCCTGGGGGAAAAAATGCTACAACTTTATGACTATAGAAATGCGTTGATTCTCTCCAGAAAGCCTGACAATTACAGCTTGATTGCCTAGTTTAATGACTGTCTCAACTCCATAACAAATGTGATGTATTCTTTCCATTGGACTAAAAAACTTACAACTGAAAAATTAGCCTACCTCTGCAGAGTCCGGGGACTATGGCTATGCTTGGAATCATCGGAGTCACCTGTTCCTGGAGGAGATGGCAGACCTCTACAATAAGTTCACATGTACAGGCAGCAATAGACAAGTATGTCACCAGATAAGAGCTGACCAAATAACTAATATATGCATACAGGTTTGTAAATTGCTATATCTACATATAGTACATACGCGCATACATGCTAAGCATACACATAGTCAGAGTGCATGCATATGGAGATAAGTTATTAAATATAAACGTATGGAATATTTTTATAGTATTCATATATGAAAGATCAATCATTGAATATATAAATATAAAGTACTATTGCTGCTCGGCAGCAGCCATGAAGTGTGTTATACCTGGTCGATGAGACTCTTGACTGATCTTGTATGGTGACTTTTTTCAGAGATGACTTGAGACCAATGCTGCAAAAGGTGAGTTGTTGATGATTGTTGTATGGCATAATTTGAAAACAATTTTTGTTTGAAATGGAATTATTGCCAACAAAGTAATATACCGTAAAACCCCCATTTGAACACCAGCCTCTATTGGACCGCCACTATAAAAAAGTTAAAAAATAGAGCGCCAGAGTGTCTGAATAGAGGTTTTACAGTATATATAGCGAAGATCTGAAACTGACTTGAATAGATCCCTGAAAAGCGTTAACCGCTCTTACATCAGTGTTATGTGGGACAACATGATTGTAACTCACAGAATATCTGGCAGCATTCGTGTGGTGATATGAGGAGATAAGCTTGACAAATATGAATGGCAGCACCAATATTGACAAGTTGAAATATGTAAAACGTGTTTGGCTATGATATCAGAAAACAAACATTCAGCAACTCATTTAGATAACCGGGCCATTTTAAGGGAGTCACATCACGCATGACTTTCTCGTAAAAAAGATATGGCTTAGAAAATGCAACATACTGCAAACAAATTAGAATATTAAACTTTTTTTAAAAACAATAACAATGCATTCAGAGTAATAATAAACAGATACGAATGTATTTATCATTGATCAATGTCATTGAAAGTAAATTATACCATGAGACGAAAAACAAGTAAATGAAATTATGAGTACGGGAAGAAAAAGCTTTTTTTACATAAGTCTGTTTTATAATGTGGGTTGACGAAGTGGGGTACACAGTCTATTTTATGTGTACCAAATTATCTCACGCTTTTACAAGAAACGAGAGTCGTGCTTCCTATGTTAAAATCCATCTTAGTAGTGCGTTTACATTAGTTCTTATCTGAGCAGCAAACAAGCACTCAGCACAATTGCTATTATATAAGCCTGGCTCCTGGCTCTTATTCAACTGAAGTGAAAAGTAATCAATGTTTTTCGTTATTGATTGTTTATTTTTATATAAAAAATGTCATACTTGTTTTGCGGCCAATAAAGTCAAAATGTAAATATGGCAGAATATGTAAAGAATTGTAGCGAATGACTTATAAAACAAGTTTGGAAGAGTTCATATTTGAAAATCGTAACAGATGAGTTGCGGATATAAACAGTTATATCTCTGGTTAGCGCTCTAGCATTAATATTCCTGATTGCGCTGTTTTTGGTCTTTTGCTGTAGTTATGCTGTCATAGTACAGTAAACTTTACATACAAAATTAATTAATCTTATCATCTGCTTCGCGTCTCAAAATTGTCGATCGTATGTTGAAGCAAATACTCCTATATGAACACACTATTATGGTTCGCTTAATTTGTTCCGATAACAGTAACTCCTTAATAAATAGAATAGGTAATTATGTATAACAATAAAAAGCATTAGATAAAGTTATGTAAGAAACTAAATTATATGTAAAAACTAATAACGCAATAACGTAATAATCTATGTAAATGGATTTTAGGTAACTGGCTTTAGAACGCAACGCATAGGTTAGAGATAGAGATATGCCATTTACTCACACACCTTAACTAGGTCAAGTTTAACCTAGCTTAGCTTCCAATTTTTATGTTATTTTCATGCTTTCCTTTTAATTTTTCCTAGCTTCTTCACTTTCACTTACAAATAAATAAAAATAATTTTGGTAAAATTGCTCAAACTTCACACCATAGTACATGTATATTCGTTGATTAGTGATGCTGATAACTGTTCTATTCATTGATGTGGATATTAATCTTTAGTATAATAAGACCCGTGTCTGTCCGGCTGTCCGAAGCCATTGTTAAAGCATTAAAAAAATTCTGTTTACACTTTCATGCAACCTCATTCGTCGAAATATTTTCACAAATGTACTTCACGCATTCAATAAAACCATGTCTATTGCCTTACGCGTCTATTTCATCATCATTGTAATGCTGTCACTTTCAGCACTGATATCTTATAACCTACCGTAAAAATTCGTTTAATTTTTAACCTTAGCTCGAAGGAGTACATATCATTCTCTGACAAACATGACGAGCCTATTGGTCACCTGTGATAATCAAAAAAGCTGCAGAAATTATTCGCGCTGTTTGGCAGGAAGTATGGGTCACATGATCAGATTACGACTAGACGATTAGACCAAGCCGAAACAAAACTGTAAAGTAGCGAGCATCTACATTTGATACAGGCTCTTCAGTAAAACCCAAAGTGTTTGTCATAAACTAGATCTACGGGAAGTTTTATATTGAGCCTTTTATTGGCCTTTCAATTTACATGAGAACATCACGTGTCAAAACAGTAACCAAATGGATTGACTACATCGGAGAAACAAACTGATTCCAATCTACAGCGGTTTCGTGATGGCGGCGATTAACTGTTCGTTTTTTAGCTTTAAAGAGCTTGTAATCACATTTCCACATTTTTTGCACCTACAACACAGCAGAGTAAAACATGATGAACTTTTTGATACCAAATAACTGTAATGTGAATTTTGTTGCAAGTCAACCCTTGAAAAACTAAAAAATTGTGTCACAGTCGGATCGTTGTATCATAAGACGTGATGAATAACAAAGCTAAAATTGGCCGAACTAGCAACAACCTGCACTTGACGACCTAGTATTACCTCTCAGCAGAGTGAGATGACTTGAGCATTGACTTGAGTGAGCTCCCAGGCATTGACTTAGATATAGAGCCAGAGAGGCTGTCTCTCTCCTCATCGCTGCTGAGCTTGTATTCTCCCGACAAGAACTTCTCCTCTATTGTCGTAGATTTGTTGTGATCTGTAGTCGTGCCGTCTTCAGCTCGGTTAGAGCTTTGTGAAGATGGCCGAGAGGAACTTTTAACCTGACAAATAATAATAAACAATAATAGATAAAAGTGTAAGCTATGAGAAAAAAATGTTGTGGCAAAATATCAAGGCTAATCTTTGACACAAGATAATCCAGATGCAGTAAATGTAAACAGATGTTTAGTCATTTAAAATTTTGTGCTCATCATGAAATTTGTCATACTTTTTTGTAAAGAAAAGCAATTTTTTTTTAAATAGCTAGCAGAAGAACTTATCACATTTGCCATGTCCTAAAATGGAAATTTGCAAAAACCCATTTAAAAATATTTACGCAGTTTAAATTCAGCTATTTTCATGGTCACTAAAAATGATATAAAAAAGTTTCATATAGGTGTATTAACAACAGAAATTTACAAACATTTAAAGTCTTCAGTTTTTATTGCTAGAAATTTTATATATGCTTCCAATTTGATTTTACTCTGTCGCACCTTTTCTACAACTTCTTCCCAGTAGCTAATTTCAATATGGGTTGTGTTCTTCTGCTCCTGTCCTGAGAGGAAATCTGGAAGGTCATCAATCTAAATGATAAAAAGGCAGATGCAAAAGAGGAAAGAAGAAATGGCAGCATTCTGCTTTGAAATGCAAGCTTAGTTTATGCAATACTTTTTGTTGTAAATGGAATAATTTCTATACATTAATGCAGTATTCACTTTTTATACTTGGATGTGGCTGCATGACTAGAAAAGACGAGATAAAATGCAAAAGTAGAAATAGTTGTAAATGCAATACCATAATCTTTTGTAAAAAATCAAACAATTAAAAAACATTTTAAATGACACAAGTGTAACAGAGCCACTGTTATTTACAAATTGCTCTACATTTACAATGAATGTACGGTAGAACAATAATATGCGTGTTATATAGTATATAGAAAAGCACTTGGAGTCAACACCACACAAACAATTTATTTTTTGTATCACATTGAAGATACGATACAATGATGTAGCCAATAATCCTTACAGACTTTTACTAATTGTTTCTCGTTTACATGATTAAAGTTAACAGCAATGCACTAAATTACAACAGCATAAAAAAGTAACTCCTTACCAGCTTGATATCAAATATATCTTCCAGCTTGACAGCAACATTTATGGTTTTAGGAGGATTTTCCGTAAGATAAAGGCACTCATCACTCAATACAACATATTTAAATGCTTTTTGCTCCTTGTTTGAACAAACAATGCAAGCTTCATATACTCGGATACGGTCGTATGAGTGTTCATCCAGGTTTTTCTTCAAAAAGTTTTCGAACTTGCTACTCTTTTTTGTGAAGCTGTCACTTTCAAATCGAGCCATTAGATAAATTGCTTATCAAACATAACTATATCTTCAAGTGATTGAAACTTCATCGTCAATATGTGCGACAGTCATGAAAAATAAAAATGCATTGTAATTTGGCGTGCAAACAAATACGGTATCATGGCTACCTTTAAACAAAGGTCGCTTCCGGAACGTCAAATTAAAAAACGCAGAAACTTGGCAATATGTACCGTACATTTGTCCAATTAACCTCCATAAAAGCGTAGACTATCCAATAATATAGAGGTATGCGAGATCCTGGCGCTCTGTCAGTGAGTCCATTAATTTTGTATACAAAAAATTTACAATTCAGAGTACACCAAATCGAAAACATTGTGCAAGAAAGGTTTGGACCATGTAATCCAATAAAACAATTTTTGGATAATTATTTAGTTTTGAAAATGCTTCATGAGCTAATTTTAGCGCTTCAAGGACATACTGGAGGATTATTTGTTGTGAATTATGCTAAGAAAATCGAGGTTTGTATCATACGATTGTATGTGGGTAAGACCGTTTTTGGCAGGATTATGACGCGCGGGACATTTGAACGGTTCCTCGCATACTTCTCAGCTCAGATTGGAAATTCTAGTGTCATTCATACTGTTTTAAAAAGCACTTGACATCAACTATCACTGAATGAGATTTCATTTTTGTCATGCAATGCATTAACAAATTATGAACCATTTAAGCTGGTATGACGCGCAGGACCATAATTTATCTATCTATCTATCTCGATAAAATATCTCTTGTGGCCCGATAAGCCTTTAGAGATAAGATGCGACTATAACGATAAAAGAGATCAGATATTCTTGTAAAATCGAGAGTTAAATAAAATCTGCTACTGAGCTTGTTCCATATATATATCAAAACTTCATGACTCGGTTAAAAAATGAGAACTTCATGGCATCTGTATTAATTTGACATGAAAAACTACTCTTTGATCAATTGGAAAAATCTTCTCAAATTTTGGACTCATAACATTATTATTTGGCAAGCTCGAAGCTCTATTGTTTTTTTATTAGTAATACATACCATTTTGTTTCCAGGCCAAAGTTTAATGATTCTGTAAGGTTTGAAAGAAGACTACCGCCTCTGACGCGCGGGACGAAAATAACATTATGAAAAATTAAGCAGTTTTCTGTTTTGTAGTTGTTAGACTACAAATTGTTGTAGTTGTAACATTGAATATACTTGTGCTAGACCAACCAATAGTTTAAAATTACTATATATTTTATTTATTAAAACATAAACACGTATAACTTAAAGATTGTCAGACTTTCATGCAGTAAACCATTTTTTCTTAAGAATATCATATTCTGCCATTATTATTGTCTCACTTTCTAATACAAAGTATTTCAGTGACCTTGTAGTTGCTGCTGGTACAATAGCTGAAAATACTTTAAAAAGAAAATCCCTGTGGGTGGTTCTTATGTCATCGGGGTTTGGCCACGTGAACTGCTTGTGTGCATGGTATATGTACTTTATAGTTTAGCTACCTTCATTAGCTTCGATTGTGAGAATTTCTCTAAAGCTGACTTCAGAGTCATAGGCCACTGCAACCAGCGTTTGTGGTAAGAACTGAGTCAATGTTTGTGAAGTATCTCCTGTAATTACCTTTTGATTAGGTTCGCTTCTCGGTAGAGATGAAACTGGCTTCCAAGTGGAAGAACACCATTCCGTCAGAATAGCATCACTGTCTTCTTTAATCGCTATGCGATGGCAAGATCAAATGCTATGAATTGGAGGTGCAGTGGACCAGCGCTTTTTGCAGATCCTTGCTGTTTTAGTGATCATTTTCTGAGATGTAGAAAATCTTCATTGGTTTCACTGATTTGGAAGTTATTATTGTTGTAGCTTCTGCAAATGACTTTGCTGCATTTACGACATACCATCCTCAATATATACTGCTATTAGAACCTGTTGTTTGATGCTTCCCCCAACACTATCTACTGCACCTTTGCCATGCGATGTCTAAAAAAAACTCCAGTCAGCTGGCATACCCATTTCTGATCAAGTTCCCAATCAAGTTCTGAACTGTGAACCGATTTTTGATTTGCGATGCAGATCCTTAACTTACATAATGAATATGTTGCAAGTTAATATCTTCTGCTTTCAGAAATTTCACAAGTTCTCTATTAAACGTGTAAACAGCATCCTTAGTGTGTTCTAGGCTATCACAAACTTTTACACAGCATTTGTGGGCTAAGACTCCATCCAGCTTATAATAAATCATGACAGTGAATACTGTCTCCCCTATTGTAATGTAGTAGGTGTTTTGGATTTCGATTGCTTGCTTACAGTTAAAGTTCTCACTGAAGTCTTTGTGAATGATCACTGCCCCATTTTTCAAATTTTGTTTGAGGTAGCTGATTGATTTGTGTTGACGGTTGGAAGTGTACATACAAAGGGAAAGTGATGTCAGTTGGTATTTCAGCAGCATAAGCAAGTCAGAAGGTGGCATTTGATCTTCGAGCTTGTCTAGGAAGCGGTTTTCACCATCTTTCCACTGATAGAAATTCACATGTTTTTTAGCGCTAACAACCAAACTATCGATTGAAGCGGTGCCAGAAGAGTCACATTCCCTCTTCACACATGATTTATTTTCCATGTTACACACAGCTCTCTTCAGTAGCTGGTGAACAGTAGTAGGTGTATTCAAAGAACAGACACTGGCCTGCCGCAGTCCCAGTAGAGCTAACTCCACATTTTCGCAGTATTTGTAAGCACAGACAATTTGATCATGTCTGGAAACTGGCTTGCATATTACTGGGCCCAACTTTTTAAATTTACTAGGGCTCACCTTGACATCTGGATATTCCTCATTGAAAATTTCAAAGATGTCACTCAAAGTGTAGTTCAGCAGGTGTTTCCGAAGCTTTCATCGCTTGTGAACAGGAAGTGTGGCATGATGTTAACAGCAGTTTGGCAGTCAGTAGAATGCATGCCAGTTCAGAAAAAAGTCTTACAGTATCTATAAGGGAAACCTACTTTCTCTATTGACGGAAAATTGAATGAGTGAAAGAGAATTTTCGTAACCATACTTTAAAAATACACATTTGATTCAAAGATTACCTCGTGATTTGCACACAAGGTGTGTGTATCAGAAGAGTAGGCTAAAATTGACAAGCTCCAGATTCTGAGTTACAAAACAAAATAATTCTATTCATTATTTTTCTCAAAGAAACTGGCTTTTTAGACTTGGAATGTCCAGCATTACTTTCACATATCAGGGTATCAAAGAGAACTCTCAAACAAAGGCAGACATCACCATATTATTAAAAGTGTCCCGCGCGTCATAAAAACTTCCATGTACCTATAAAACAGAAATGTGCAGTATTTTCAGCAAATTGGCGAGTTGGGCTAAGCTATAGCAGCCCAAAATCGAATTATAGATGAACATTTTTCATGTCAGATAGCTTAGGAAGAACAGGCTGCAACTAAATACAATAAAATTGTGACGAGCGGGCAAACTAATTTTTGCTTGCCTGAATTACAAGGAGAAATTTGCATTTGCTCGGAAAAAACACCTGGGCTAGAAAATCCACTCTTGTATTGATTATAAAATGGTAGCAAAATTTATTTCAGAATGAACTGCAAAGTTTGAGAGGATATGATCAACTGTCCCACGCATCACACACCATACAGGAAAAACCTACTTGCGTGCCCAATATCTTCATGAGAGAAGATCTCATTATGAAAACTTTGGTGTTTTCACATGTCTGAACATGTTTGCTCGCTAATTAACTAAAAATTATGGTTGCAAAAGGCAGAAAAAAATTGCCTTTGTGTGTGACACCATGCTTGGCCTTGCCCATGTATTATCTCAGCACGATAATTCAGATTCTCACAATAATCTACTTGAGCTCTAAAAGTGATCACTTGCATTATTTGAGCTACCTATATGACTAACCCCGCAAGTGGTAAACTATATACATGTATGATTGACCAACTGTTTAAGTCTTTCTTACAATAGCTAAGGGATAAAAAATGGGTGTAGTTGGAAAATGGTCTAGTGAGAAAGTCTGTTAATCAGATTTTTCATATTATAGCAATCAAGATCAGAACATCTAAAGCAATGTGTGTAACGGTAGAAAACAATGTTTAGTGTCACGTCATACACTATGTAGAATGAAAGTATTGTGTAACTTGTTTTAATAGTACTATCATAACTGCTCTACTGCATTATATTGAACGGTCACCAAGTGCTGCAACAGAAAAGTTCATTGCATTAAACCAATTTTTTGTTGCAGAAATCAGTAGAAAGGTATAAAATTCACTTCAACTTTTAATAGATATTGAATAATATTTATTTAATTTATTTTAATCATTTTTATTAGTAAACATTTATGAAAAATTTCATTTTTCAAAAAGTATAAATGGTTGTTTGGGCAACGAGCATTAGCATAATTCTTGAATTAAAAGACAAAGTGGCATTTTTTTAAAACAGACGCGGCAAAAGCAATTTGATGCCAATTTTCAATGTAAGGTAGCTCTTAGAAATGAGGTCAAGCTTAAAATTCTTTTAAAAGGCTTTAAATATTTTCAATTTTGTGTGGGTAAAGGGCAGCGCTTTCGCTGGTTTCCTATCATTTTTTTACAACTCTGCAATAACTGCTGCATTTTTGTCTTGCCACATTAGATATAGGCCTACTTTATAAAGTTCAAGCCACGTTAATTTTAGTTTACAAAATTCTAACATTGTGTTGTCATTACAGGTAGTACCTGTTGCTTTTCTTCATCCTGGAGAGAGAACACTTCTCAACAGAATATGTCAGCTTGGAAGCTATTACCAGATTTTTCAAGATTTTATTGCCAAGTACATCAACTTCAATAAATCAGCAGGTCATTCCACTTTTTGTAACTTAATAAAGAATCTTGATATTGATGATGGAGGACTAAACGACAGAAATATAGTACACTGATGAACAGTTAGAACTTGACTATTTTTTATAAATACATATATTTGATGCTAAATGATTGTAAGTAGCTTACAAGTGATTTGCAAATGGCGTATCTGTAACACTTATCATGTCTTCATGATTTACAATCTTGTGTGCATGTGCAGAAATAACGCCGGGGCTGTACCTGAATGCGTTATGTTACACTCTGCGGGATGACATTCTCGGTGACTACGAAGAATGTCTAGTGTCTCTGGAGGAAGAGATTATGATGGATGAAGACATCACTCTGTCTTATATACAATCTCGACTCGAGGACAAACAATACACTCTTCTCTTTCCTGCGCTTCACCAGTTCATTGAGGAGCTTGAGTCAAGGAAGGTAGGCATGATTCTTGTATGCCCAGTGTTATAATTTCGCAAATTTGTAATTGTCTTTTATGACTACAATGTGAATTGATTTAAATTATTTTGTTTATAATTTTTTTTATATGACATGTTCTCAAGAGCTATTAATAATTGAGAAAAATTTACCATATTTCTTGTCGCTCTCAAGAGAATCTTTGCTCAAGACTGGCGACAGACCACTAAGTTTAGCTGTGTGGAATGATCTTTGGCGTGGCCAATAAAGAGTTAATTCAAGTATATCCTTTCAAGCAAAATTCTTTATTAAATCAACTTTCTATTTTCCTTGGATTTTTTCTCTTTCACTTAATTTATAAGTTAGAGTTTAATTTAGTCACGAGCAAAAACTATATTAAACTAGTACACTGGTAGTACAGTGCGCCGTTAGAGATCGTTAAGTAAGGCGTAGATAATAAATATATGCACAATTATTCTGAAATTCGGTCAATTGGTGCGGGGGGGGGGAGGGGGGGGGGTACAGTCTCGGGCTAATAATCTGAATGAGATGAGTTTGAATCCTTTACATCGGAACTCTTTTCTCAATCTCCAACCTTAAGACAGATGAAAGAGCGAACACACATCTTATTAATTCTAAAGATCATCTGATCGAAAAATGAAGTAAGATGGAGAAAGTTTTTGAATGCAGATTTTAACAATATCTGCATATATATGCAGATATATGATATTATTTCAACTTCATCTTGTACTTTCTCAACTTGTCAGTTTTATATCGTAATAACTTCACTACTTCAGCTTCATGGATGCCAGCTACTCGGTTTGGTGGACAAGCAGTTGGTCAGCGGAGTTCCTATCGTTCAGAGAGCCATGAATATGTAAGTAAGATAGCTGCTAGATCTGTTACCATAAAAACTATAAATAAGTACTAAAGTTCTGGCTCCTTTTTTCATTTGCCATTGATACTACTGAATTCCTCAATTATCCAATATGATTGGATAATTTTGTTGTAGCCTCAGGTTCAAATTGCATAAAGTCCTTTACAAGCAGTTGTCTCCATGGCTGCTGCAGGGTCACCTCGCTGACCCCTACCAAGAGTTTTTTGTGCACAAAGTCCGCAAGACTAAATCTTTGACATCTGCTGGCAATCAGGATGAAGAGCTCGGCATCGGTGGCATTAGTGGCAAGCAGCTTCTCCACATACAGGTGACTTCAAAAAAGTCTCAGTGTTACTTCATGTTTATGCAGTCTTGAGTTGCTAGTATGGCAGTACGAGTTGTTTATACATGTATTAGCCTTGTGTTGTGCACAAGTATCATTATTGCTTAGACGTACATGGTTCAAGTTTGCTTGTTTATAGGTTCTCAACATCCGGTTGATGCAATAGTATACATTATTTTTACATACTCTCTATTGATTCACAGAGTTTTATATATATACAGTGAAACATGGATAACTCCCCCTCGGATATATCGAACACATGGTTAACTCGAATGGATTTGCTTGGTCTGTTCCCACGCAATGATAAATGGCTTTATATAACTCGACCTCGGCACCGTTAACTCGAACAGTTTTTTGCTGAATTCACAAACGTGGTTTCCGTTCAATTTATTTCGAATGAGTTTCCATTAGTCGCGGAGCTGAGACTACTCTGCTTTCTTAACGAAAGCGCTTTTTATACGCGTATAGTGTACATATAATTTCCCCCGTACCGTATAATGGAACCGAAAAAGAAATCGTATAAAAATGATTAATAGGGTCGCTAAAACGTTCGCTTAGTTACGGCCAAGCTATAAACGTTAGAAGGTTTTAGCGATAAAAATTTAATAAAGATAGACACAGCGTGCAAAATACATATTGTAACAGTGATTATATGCGGATACATAAAGATAAAATGTCACAAATAGGCTCGTGGCTTGGCGTCCGCTACAACAGACATCCGCTTAACGATGGCATCACGCAAGCAAAGAAAAGCGTGGAAACCTTCTGACAAACTTAAAGTACTCGAGGAAGTCGAAGCAGGACAAAAGCTATCAGCATTATCAAAAAGAGAAAATCTTCCAAAAAGTACAGTGTCAACATGGATTAAACAAAAAGAAAGAATAAGATCGTTATGTGACCAAAATTTATCAAGGCTAAGAGATCGTTCAACGTCGCACGATGATTTGGATGGTGTATTATTGACTTGGTTTAGACAAGTGCGTAGTGAATGCGTACCTATCGATGGGCCAATTTTGTTAGACAAGGCCAACAAGTTTTTAAGGACTATAATAACTGTTTAAAATCTATTTCTACAATAAGTCACACTGTTGATCTTTGTCAAAAAAATACCTTGTCACAGACTACACTCGATAAGTTTTTTAAATGAAACAACTGATCAGATGTAAAGCATGCTTTTTTGCATTGGTCATAAATGTTTACTTATGTCCAGTTTTAAAAATTATCAGAAAGAATAGATATTTTTCTATTGGGCTGAGATTTGTTTGCAGTTTTAGGTGATGTGACTGACAAGACGCTTTAAGATTAAAATTGGCAAAATTGATCTCGAGTAAAACACTCAGAAGAAAAAATGTCTTCTGAGCGTTTTAACCGCGATTATGTTTTGCCAATCTTAATCTGAAAAAGTTCTGGCAGTCACATCACCTAAAACAACACACAAATCTCAAGTGTATAAAAATCTCTATACTGTCTGATAAATACTTTAAAACTCTACATCAGATGCCCTTTAACTTACAACAAACAGCCTATACTTTAGTTTTATATATACATGTAGTTTGTATATGTATCTACTGATAAATACATTCACTTGTGACTGTGCTCTGATAACTTGAACGCTCTGATAACTCAAACACTTTCGCTCGGTCTCGTGAAGTTTGAGTTATCCATGTTTCACTGTATATAGTAGTAGTAGTTTATAGAAAACAACACTCTTTGGGGAAAACCCTACTTTCTTGGTGAATCACTACTTTCTTGACAAAACACTACTTTCTGGAGAACACACTTTTTTTGGGAAAATATTGCCCTTTTGGGAAAATATTGCCCTTTTGGGAAAAGACTACTTTGTTGGTGGGAAAAGATTAATTTTTTGAGGAAATGCTATTTTCTTGGGAAAACAACATTTTTGTGTAAAAGCTACATTCTTGGGCAAACACTACTGTTTTGGGTAAAAGCTACATTCATGGGGAAACACTACTGTTTTGGGGAAACGTTATTTTCTTAGGGAAACATTACTTTCTTGGAAAACACTACATTCTTGCGAAAAAACTACATTCTTGGGAAATGACTCCTTTTTTGGGAAAACACTATATTATTCGAAAACCACTACCTTCTGGGGAAATTTGATTATTGGTCTGGTTAGGTGACATCCTCCAAACATGTGCTTGACATTTTCATTTCTGCGTAGATTCAATTATTTGCTTGTCACACATTTTCGAACTTAATTGTTTGAAAATAATGTTGATGAATATTTGAAATTGCAATAAGGGTCTGGTTGGAATGATTGTTAGGGTGCTTCCCAAGAGAACAAGGATAAAAAGGATGGTGCGTACTTTGAGCAATTCAGTTTGAGGGGGGACATGCTGCCACCCTACCTTTCTATTCGAGTTCTACATAAAATAGTCTTCATCGGTGAATCTGTGGATATGTTTGAGAACAATGACAGTATTGATGTCAAAAGTGAGTATCTGGCTAAGCTTTGATGTGCCTATAGCGTTTGCTATGTTGAATACATAGTTTTAAGGGTATATGTAATAGAGATGAATTGAATGCAAGCTCTTGAAACAGAGCATAACAGCTGAGTGGATTCTACAGTCTCTCACCTTCAACTACTGTCCAAGTTTCCTATTAGGCTTCGATTCTATTTACTAGATGAGACCAACTTTTTCTTGTCGTCGTTGTAGTTGTATTTTAACTCCAATCTAAATGTCATCCAATTCTAATAAAAGTTAACGCATTAGACATTTGTAAGCCATTTATTAAGTCTGACAGGTTTGCAGGTATAATAGAAGCAAAGAGAAAATCCTGATCCGTGCTGACGTTTAGCAATAAACATGAGTTGGCTGCTCTCATTGGCACTCTCTGTATAAAGTAGCTAAACTTATACAATTTAATAATGACAGGTGGAAACTCGGTTGATTTACATGTAGAATTCAGATGAGCAGAACCTAAAATCCAGAAAAACTTATTTTCATGCTAGCAGTAAGTCTGGTGATGCCATGTGATGCCAGGATACTTTACCATGGATACCAAACGCTATGTAGCCGTGACTTTATACAGTATACTAGTGGTAAGTCTGGTGATGCCATGTGATGCCAGGATACTTTACCATGGATACCAAACGCTATGTAGCCGTGACTTTATACAGTATACTAGTGGTAAGCCTGGTGATGCCATGTGATGCCAGGATACTTTACCATGGATACCAAACGCTATGTAGCCGTGACTTTATACAGTATACTAGTGGTAAGCCTGGTGATGCCATGTGATGCCAGGATACTTTACCATGGATACCAAACGCTATGTAGCCGTGACTTTATACAGTATACTAGTGGTAAGCCTGGTGATGCCAGGGAATTCTTTTATTATCAAACAGATGGTCTATAGGCGGGTGTTTAAAAGTCTCAGGAACGAGATGGAGTTTGGAACCAAATATTTTAGCGACTTGGCAGACAGCACAGAGCATATGCAGGTTAAATTTGGATGAAATTGACAAAAAATTATGGAAACCCGTAGTGTTTACACAGACTAACAGACAGACACAATGACAAATCAACGGAATCATTAATTTTGGTTACAACATTCATTATTTGGTTCTCAGCAACCAGATGGAACCAAATAATTTTAGTGAACTGGTGAAAGACACGGAGCATATACGTGTGGAGTTTTAATAAAATCAGCCGAACAATGTGGAAACGCGTAACATCTGCGCGGATTAACAGACACACACAATGACAATTTGGATGTATTAATATGCTGTAGATTAAGGTTTTGGAATCACTAGCATGTCTGTTACGCAGCAAAGCTTTTATAGCAAAAAGGTGTAAACTGGCTATTGGTGCAATGCAGTTCATAAAAATATTCACAGAATGTAATTTCCTATGTTGCTGTTTCACTTTATAACTTACAAAATGGTTGGTGTGTGAGAGGTCTTTCTAGGTCAGACAGTTTCAGCAAACATGCCATTTTTTATTGCTGCATATTTTTGGTCTGTTCTTGGAATCTTGAAAAATTGACATATTTGTTTGACCTACATATGCGCAACCGATGTTCAACTCTGCTGCCATATAGGGAAAAGCTTTTGCTGCTCTAGGTACAATTCTCAAGGATAAAGCTATGGAATATTCTCGCTATCTTCACCAGCTGTCAGAAGCAAAGACCTTTTCTGTGCTGGAGCTAGAAAACGCTGTTGACACTATAAGAAAGTGTGTCACTGAGGTACTGAATCAGCTTACTGGCCTCTTATGGACCCTAGTTTTTTGTTTCTGTGAACTTGAAATTATTTATTGTTACGATGTACTAGGAACAATAACCAGAAAGTTTAAAATTTGCTCAATTTTTTACTCTACCTAATATTTTGATGTTTGTTGCCTCCAAACATCCTTTGTTTTAAGGTAATATTCTATAACCAGTTTAACGTAGTATGCTTACCTCACAGGATGCAGATTCTAAAAGCATGTAGTTGGATGATGCTTTTGATTGGCTATAAGCTACATAAGAATTTCATTCCCTTATGGTTCTCTGCTTTTGTAGAGACTGTGGGAGTATGTGGTGCAAGAGTCGAAACTAAAAGAACAGCTCTTCAGAATCAAAGACATATTCCTGCTTGGTCGCAGTGACTTGTACTTGTCACTCATAGATGGAGCTGACAGACTTCTCTCATGTCCACCCAACCCTATGACTACAAATGGTACGTGTCTGTCCTACGAGATTCAAATATGTCTGAACTATTCCTACCAATAAACATGGCTGACTTTTATATTTTACAGATATTAATAGAATCTTCCAGCAGGTCGTTCGCAGTCTCAACATGAACGATGAAAAGTTGCAATCATTTAAATTGCTGGTGAGCTCAGTGAGAGCTGATGGTACTAAGGCTAAAGAGAATGGCTGGACAATATTATCTATTCAGTACAAGGCTGAGTGGCCCCTACATGTTTTCTTTACGACTGTCGCTCTTGAACGGTAATTTGTTCCCTCAATACGGCGTCGTTCACCTTTTAGTAATCCATTTTATCACTTAGGTCTATTGTACTCATATAGTGGTGTGTTTTATATCTGTAGTGGTATGTTTTACATCTGTAGTGGTGTGTATTACATCTGTAGTGGTCTGTTGTACTCTGTAGTGGTGTGTACTGTCACCGTGGTGTGCCTTACGCCCATTGCCTATGGCATGCGCTCTTGTAATTTTTGCTATTACTGTGGTACATTTTATTACTGCGGTTTATTAAAGGGTTAGTAGGAGAAGATTCTTAGTCAGCCATTAGGAACTGTCGGGCAAACATGACCATAGACAAACCAAAACATAAAGCAGCATGACATCTTGCTTATACTATATCACTGCATAATTATTGCTACCTATAATAAGAGCCGTGTATGCCTGTCAAAGCCACGGCTAGAGCTTAGATAAAGAATCGCTTTCAATGGGATTCGAACTCCCAACACCTAGTTCGATAGACAGACACTCTACCACCTGCACCGATTGACCACCTGGCCACACGTAAGCAATAATTGTCCCACGACCAAACACGAGCGAAGCGATTGTTTAGGAGCTTTATGATAAATGCATATGTGCACACAACTCACGAAAATTATTCATCAACACTGTCGCAAACCCTTGTACCAAAATCTCATCAACAAGTTTAACCATTTTTTAATGGAGTATAATAACAATACAAAACACATATAAACCTACTTAAATATGTTACCAAGTCTTTAAAATTTGTAGACAATAGCCTAAACCTTACCCATCTGATCGGATAATACATAGCTAGACAGATTAATTTGGCCTAAAATCGCTATTAAAACCTGACAAGCCTTTTTTAATCAAAGTTAAGACCGGCCTACGAAACGTTGATAAAGTCGTGCGACCGAGAGTAGAACCATTAAGTCGTGCGCATTTCACGAGAAAAACGTGCACATTTCTCCAGTCTATGGCATTGTCCAATTGCCGAAGGTTTCTAATATCTTTCCGTTTTTAATATCTTGCAAAAATATTTAATTATAAAAATAATTATTCGAATTTATTTATCCGAAGGTTTCTGTAAAATAACGTAGACCGTTTGAGGCGTAGACCGATATACAGGTACGAAATTGTGGTACACAGTTTATCAGCTTGTTTTTTTTTGTCCGAATTACCGAAGGTTTCATTAAAATATTTAGAATGTTAGCCAAAATTCTTAACATCTTATGCCTCTTTATGACGAGAACATTTTTTCATTTTGCTCCAGTTTGCAGAAAATTTCTAGACACGTGAATGCTGATGCTCGCTTTCTGTTACATATCGCTATCAAAACCATTCAACACAACCAACTTTCAAACTGTGTATATTACACAGCAGCTTGCCATTTTACTTCTAATATTGCATTTCTCCTATTGCAGGGGAGAAATATAAACATATAATATTTTCCTTTCATTATTGCTGTCTGTTGTACATAATAACACCCAGTACATTACAGCTACCATTGCAGTTATCCTATTGCACTGCATTGTCATTTGACTGGTAATATTACATTTCTCAACCAGCAGTACCCTTTCTTTTTTCCAATATCACTTTGGTCGTGGGCTGTATGACAGGGGAATTTCTAGTGTTATTATAAGGATTATTCTGTGACTTTATTCTGTTACTATTATTACTAGTACCCTAGCAGTCCAATGCATCATGAGAAATCGTCAGGCATAATAACTAACCGTACAATTATTCCAAACAAGTGACCAGGTAGTCAATCGGCGCAGGTGGTAAAGTGTCCGTCTATCAAGCTTAATGTTAGGAGTTGTAATCCCATTGAAAGTGATTCTTTTTCTAACCTCTAGCCACGGCTTTGACAGGCGTAAATGGCTCTTATTATAGCAAGGATTATGCAAGGATTATAAGCAAGATATCATGCTGCTTTATGTTTTGGTTTGTCTATGGTCATGTTTGCTCGACAGTTCCTAATGGCTGGCTAAGAATCTTCCCCTACTAACCCTTTAATTTTGGCCTAATACAATTAGTCTAAAGGCTGTGCTATCTAATTTTCTGACATCAAATCCTCTCAACAGCCGCTGCACACTGATTTACAGATTTCTGTTTGTGGTACAGACTCCTTCAGGCTCGGCAGCTACTTTATGTGTTGACTGCAAACATACGGATGACTTGTAAATTTTTTGAATTTATTAAAGAAGGGCAACAGCTAACTATTAAAAGTTATCTGAAAGCCTTTCATCTCTCATTTTTATCCCAAGGAGTTCATTTTTATTACTACCGACCATTTACAGTGCCCCAATCACTATTACTGTTTTATCAGGTGCACATTTTGTTAAGGAGTTGTCACTCTACAACAAAACTAAAGTTTCTGAGGTTCGCATATTTCAACTGAAACAGCCACACGATCCAAACATAACTCAAAAAATTAGCCTCAAACTGGTTGTCCAGTTAGGTTCTAAACCTTGAGTAATTCAACCTTTGTTACGAAATAAAGTGAAAATTGGATTAGTTAATAATAAGCTATCCAATCAAATGTGAGCTTTAGTTGTGGTTAACCAAACTGAGCATAATTCAAAACTTTTTGTCCCAAGCTTTGGTTCTTGGTTGGCTACTTTGATAAGCATTGCTAATCAATCAGGTATCATTCCGAGTCGATAGCATGTCTTTACATTGGAAGGATTTATGTTATCATGGATCATTGATTGTAAGATTTGGTGATTAATGAATGTGACTAACAGAGAACATATTTGCAGGTACAATGTAATATTCAAGTTTTTGCTGGCTGTAAAAAAGACTCAGGTGGCCTTGCACAAGGCGTGGAAAGAACAAATGTGTCGGGGAAAAAAGCTGGCTTTGGGGAAGGAAGAGGCATGGCTTCACCAAATTCGTAACCACATGCAGTTTTTAGTCGACAACCTGCAGATGTATCTACAGGTGCTGTATACAAGCATTACTTGTGATTTTATTAAAATTGATATAATTGACATTTTTAATCTCTTCTTCACCATAAATAAGAAACTAGTAAGGTCCTCTATTCTATTTTAGTAATTTTATGTTATTGCATTGTATGAAAAGTGCAAAAACAAGAGATTATTGGTAGTTGTCCTACGATGAAAACTTTTCACTTGTAATTCAGTTTTTATCAAATGTGTCAACTGTTATCAACATGAAACTTGTTGCACACCAGCATAAGGGGCACCTGCTTGCAGTGTCTATTTTTTCATTTGTAGCTAGATGTGATCGAGTCACAGCATCAGGAGATGCTAGACAGGATAGACAACTCCAAAGATTTTGAAATAATTCGATCGGCACATGAGACATTCCAGACTAACCTTCTCTCCCAGGTACATCTTGTGACTCTTCATCGTCACGCACATCGTCAGGTGCTTTTGCGTAGCGACTGAAACAATAAAAGTATCCATGAAGTTATTTTCTAACAAAGCTACATTAATATTTCTATCAAGCTGTAGAATATTTCGATGTAGCTCATTACCATCATTACCATCATTATCAAGCTCATTACCAATTTTTAAACCAAATCAACATGTGTTGTAGTGTTTCCTGTTGAATGTACCCGTCAACCACTGTCTCATGTGTATCCTTGAGAGCTGCAATTCCTTCTGTACAATTCTCCGCTCATGCGATGGCTCGCTCTCACCCGACCAGATCGAGCACTGTCAGTCTCTTCAAACCGTAAGTTTTCCACCTACTTACCACCAGCGACCGTTTGAAGTGGTTAACTTTTTGTTATTTGCTGGAATGTTGGATTTTTATTTGTAAAATAATGTCATGTTGAGCCTGAATCCTTTACAAAGCTATGGTTATACATACCTTATATGGTTATGTATACCTTATATGGTTATACATATCGAAAACAAAAAACTCAACCCCATGTATAGGATGGACATCTGCTGTGACTACTTGGTGCTGACAAATACATGTAGATTGACCAGTGAAATTCCTGCTAGGGTGGTTAGTGTTGTCACATCTGAATTTTCCACCGCTTTTTTTGCTGAAACAATCAGTGATTCTAAAAGTTGAATTCTTTATTTTCTCTTCCATTGCAAACTGAGTTAATGGCGATTCCCTTTAGGATAAATTATGAATTATAATGAAACCATATTGCTCATTAGCAGGTTTAAGATGTAGTTGGCGTCAGCTGAAAACAAATAAATACGATTCTAACCTCTATCCAATAATAGCGGTCAATGGAACCAACTGAACCAAAGGAATTAACGTGTAATTGCAGATTAGCTTTGATAATCAAAGATGCGCGGATCACCGCTGTTAGTTTAGGCTTAACACACTGTTTGGCTGCTGACTACCCAGAGCATGTCTTTCATCAGTCTATCAGTCTATCAGGTGTTGTATTGGTTTGCTAGTATTTCTGTTTAGCCTAAATGCTTTGTTATGTAACTTTTGTGTCGCTTTGTAAATTGTTTTCAAGTAAAAGTCATGTTTATGAAGCATAACCAAAGAACAAAGATGAACCGAAGCTATGCTTAATCTCAGTTGATTTACGTATGAAATTATAAACCGTGAATTTTCAAAAATACGTTTCACGATGCGTAGATTAATTTAGACGAATAATGTAGCAGTTAATTGCATTTAGTGTGATTGTGTCGAAGTCTTATCAGCTGTGAGGACATATGCTCTCTCTATAACAAATATTACTTTTACTAAACCACATGAGATACCAATATCTATCGGTATAACTTGTACATTTGTGAGACCAGAGGCTATTCAGACATACGATGTTAAATAAGAGTATCAGCGGCTACTTCTTGGTTGACTCTTCTCTATCAAGCCTACACATTACTGTTATTCTACAAGCCTGCAGAGACTTGACTCGTTGATCTCATGTGTTGCAGATGTTCCAGAAGCAGACCTTGCTGTTATTCAAGATTCTCACTAGTACCAAGACCCACCAGAGGAACCCGTATCTGGTTCAGCTTTTGTTAAGAATTGACTTTAATAAGTACTTCTCGTCATCAGGGCAGCAGCTGGGTGGAGATGTTGGTGGTAATTGTCTCCCTTGAACCGTGCAGCCATTTTTATGATTTATCGAAGTCTGCAAATGTTTGCAGTGTTTGTAAACAGACTTGTTTTATCTGTGTGTTTGTGAGTATATCTATAGGTTTGTGAGTATATTTATGGGTTTGTGAGTATATTTATGGATTTGTACTTTTCTGAGTTGTAAATATTACTGACTCTCAAATATTACTGGCTTCATCTTGGTAGCGAGGTTAATGACCACCACATGACAGGAAACACAAAAAACAGCGGACATGACATTCCTCTAGCCTTCTTATGATGGCAGTTCTTGCAGATGCTTTTGTGAGCACTCCCTGGCTCATTGATTTAGAGAAAACAACTGATCTCACCAAAAAATCAATAATACTATCATAAAATCATTCATTCATTGCTTTTGAAAGGTGCGGAACGCTAATTTTATATTGCTATTGAAGGTTGATAAAACAACAACAATGTTCATAAGGGCCACATAGACTAAGTACCAAGTTTAGTACGAGACATAACTGTACAGTGCCATTAAACTATCTGCAGTTACAATTCGTTGATTTGGGATGACTCATGCATGTGCGTTAATTCTAGAAATACTGGTTTATGAAGTCAACCTGTGTCAGTATGAAAAAAAGTTATCTACGAAATGGCACCTTTTAAATTCACTGAGCTCAGCAGTACAGTGAAGTAGGGAGCATATCCTTATTGCAAATGTGTCATACAATGTCATTGGTTATTGCAATGTGTCATACATGTCATTGGTTATTGCAATGTGTCATGCAATGTCATTGGTACATTCTAAACCACTGAGTTGTGTCTATCAATGCAGGGTGTTATACATCTTCCATGGTCCAAATGAAATGTGGTCGTTTGGAGGAACTTTGTTAAGGAGCTTCAATTGAAGATGCACAGTTGTTGTTATATAAGGAAAGCAATGTTTATGCAACTACTCACCATCATTAGATTTTCTAGTATTTTATATAAGCGAATAGACTATAAAGAGATAGTTCTATTGTTGGGACTTTTACAGGTGAGGTATTTCTATGAGTTAGTCTTCTATGTGAGATATTTTTGTGGTTTGGTCTTCTGCAGGGGAAATATGTTTTAGGTTTGGTTTTTTATGGGTGAGAAATTTCTATGACTTGGTCTTCAATGGAAAAGATATTTCTAGTTTGGTCATTTATAATGAAAATATTTCTATGGTTTGTTTGTTGTGGATATAATTCTATGGTTCAGCCAAAGAACCCAAAATATTAAATGACAAAACTACACAACTACTATATATATATACATATATGCAGTATATATATATATATCTAGATATATAAATCTCAAAGTTTGTGTGTGTGTATGTCCTTCGGTATGTCCGACTATAGCTATTAAAATCTTGGAATTAAAAGCTCACACTCTGCTGGTTTTGAACTCACAAAGATTATAATCACAACTTTTGAACCATGCATCTAGGCTACGCTGTTTTTACGATTGTGTCGTGCTTATCATACACCGTATACCCTTTTCTCGATTGCACGCGCTAAGTGACATATTAATTGAAACACTATTAACCCTATAAAACACGATGATTTTTCGTTCTCGCCCGTACTAGGAGTATTTGTTTTTCGCCAAATGATATCAACAAACATTTCTCTCAAAATTAAAGTTTGAGCATTGTATATAAGTTCAGCACCATCCGTTGTGGTAAAAACGGGTTCGCAAACAATTAAGTGCTAAAATTTTAGTTTAAAGTTTACTAAAATACATACTAAAACTTCCTTCAAGTATGTTTTTAGTGAGCTAAGTTCATATAAGTTGAATTCAGCATTTATGATACATGTCTGTCTTGAAGGTAAGAACTCTGCATGTAGTACATTGTAATATTACATTTGCTTGCAGTCATAACCACAAAATGCGCTAAAGTTACTGTATGTAACCATAGTTACTAAGGTTAACATATTGTTTTTTACTACTTTTTAATGATGATGATTTTTGACAGGCAGTGATTGCATTAGATAATTACTATGAGTTTCTATACCGCTATACGTTTATACCATATTTTCGCCTTATGATTTCGACACTGAAACGCACTAAAATCATATGATTGTATACTAAATAATTTTTTATTGTAACCCTAGCTAAACAGACTGTATTTAGCCATTAATTGCTAATGATTTCACATTTAAATTTAAACACATTTACAGATTTCTTTTTCCTCCTAATGTACTTCAACAAAACATTTGTTTCATGATATGAAATTTAAAAGTTACAGTTTGAAAAAGTTTGAAAACCTTTACAGTCGTTTTTTATTCTTAATTCATTTAAGCTGCACACAAAAAAATTTTTTTTCATGATATGAAGTTTAAAAGTTAGAATGGTAAATGTTGTATAGGATAAAAAAAAAACTTTTCTGTCCAGAGACTTTTCTTACCCTGGCAACTAGTATATGTTTATATATATATACGGTATATATCTATATATATATACAGTATATATCTATATATATACTGTATATATATAAATATATACAGTATATATATATAGATATATACCGTATATATATAGATATATACAGTATATATACAGTATATATATATACAGTATATATATAAATATATACAGTATATATATAGATATATACTGTATATATCTATATATATATATATATACGGTATATATATATGGTATAGAAGTAGAAGTGTGTGAGTATAAAAAAGGTTACTGTTCCACCAGAAGCTATCCATCAAAACTTTGAACATGACGATACGGAGACAATATAATTGTCTGCGCGAGAAGAATTGGTCTTGCCCCCAGATATAGTAACCGAACCTTACAAAAAATATTTCTTAACATGGGCACCGTAACGCATGGCTGCATCGGTAAAATAATCAGCATGCGTTATAGCTATAGCCGGAATGACAGATCCACAGATCCACAGACATACTTTGAGAAATATATATAAACGTATACCTTATATATATAGATATATACCGTATATATCTATATATATACAGTATATATATACTGTATATATATGTATATATATATATATATATGAAGTTTATTAAAAACTACAGGTTAAAATCATTACTACTATTAGTTTCATGCAATCGTGTTGCAATCTTCAGGTAGAAACTAATAGTTTCAACTACAGTTTTTATTGCATGAAACTAATAGTAGTAATGATTTTAACCTGTAGTTTTTAATAAACTTCATACACAGCTTTAATTGACTCGATTATTGAGCACTTTACTTTACAGTGTAAACCACATATACTATATATATATATACAGTATATATATATATGTATATATACAGTATATATCTATATATATATATATGTATATATACAGTATATATCTATATATATATTGTATATATATACATGTATATACGGTATATCAAAAATTACACAAAAACTTATCAAAATGATGTAGCAGGTAAGTTTATTACAAACTGCTGCCATGTAACCCTGGCAGCAGTTTGTTTGTAATAAATAATAGTTTAGCTACCCCATTGATCTGCAGATGTTGTTGCCAGTAGAGATAGTCAAGCAGTGACCATTATGTGTAAAGCTGCATTATGTATAATCTGGTATTTTCATCATCACTGCAATACAATTCACAAGCAGAATATTTTTCCTAAAGTTTCTGATCAACTGTGTTGGATAAAGCCTGTGTACAAAGCATCAATATTTCTAGAAAATTCTGAAATGTTATTAAAGTTGTCTACTCGTGTTTCTTTGATTTATGTCGATAAGATCTGGTTATGGTGCTTTGCCACAGACATAATATTATAGGTTTGCTTACTTGAAAGATCTATTTTTATGTTATAATTTATCACTAGACCCTGAATGCCCGAAATGCTTGAACACAATAGTGTTGTATTATGCAGGTGAGTTGTTCATGCTTAAGTGGGTTGGTCAGGAAGCGAATAAGGAAATCAGTCTTTTATTATAAGAATGGAATGTGGTACACGCTGGCACCGATGTACTGCAGACCATGAAGGGATTAATATATTTCTTAGATAATCCTTTTGAACCTGTCATGGCTGAATACCTCAGCGATACTATGTATAGGGTGAAATCACACACTCTCTAGTCATTTTAAGCTAGCCAACAAGAGGGAGCAGTCGTATTCACAGAGAGTTGAGAATGAAGATCCTTCAGGTGATGATGTTGCTGACGTGCTTTGCTGCCGTTTATGCACAGAGTGACCGAAGCGTTTGTCAGCTGCCAGTAGTACCTGGGCCATGCAGGGCATCTATTCGTAGGTGGGCCTTTCGTGATGGTCGTTGTGTTCGATTCACTTACGGAGGCTGTCAGGGAAACGATAACAACTTTCAGTAAGTATTTACATGTAGAATCTATATCAGCGAGCTTAACATATGGTGGTATTACCAATAAAGAGGCAATTCTAGCATATGATATTTGGCTTAAAATATTTAATTTTACAAGCACATAGTCAATTGCTATGGTAACGGTTGGTTAAAATTTTTTAGTTATGTAACCATATAAATTCGGATTGATGAGCACAAAATCCTTATCAAGTTAATAATAAAACACTCTGTTTGCTGGTTGCTTATAAAATTGAGCACGTTTTATTTTTCGTTGATCTAAAAGCAATACTTAAAAAGAAATTTAAAGGGATTATATGAAAAAATATTGATGGTAGCTTATTTAGTGCTCTGCTTCAGTGATTTTTCTCATCACTTATCAAATATAGAGAAAAATTCACCGTAGTTTGATCAAAGCAGTAATAAAGTAGAGAAAACAGGGTATTTGTAGAACCTAATCATATTTCTGTAAAAAAGCTAATTGTCTATTTTTAAGCATTCCCAAATACTTGAAGGCTTCAAGTTCCAAAGTCATTGCAGCTGTAAATTAAGTAATTTTATACCTTCAGCAAAGTAATGGCAGCCGGTACATTGCATTGGATGATAAACTGACAATCTAGAAAAAAACAACGTAATTGATCATAAACGCGTGACAATATCCATAAAGACAATATCAATAGAGACAATATCAATAGAGAGGTTAGATTATTGGACAGGTCAGGGAAAACTTACGAGCAAAAACTGTAGGTAATACCTCTATAACATTCAACTGTTAACAGACAAGGTATCTAATAATAATATGCTATCTTATATTTTTATGCTTTGCCATGAATTTATCAAAAATGTTTAACCAAACTTGACGATTGTATTAGAGTTACCAAAGTCTAGAATAACAGTTACGGTTGGAGGCTCTGAATCTATTTGGATTATGGATTGCGTGGCTGGTTTGTAGTGTGATAAATGCACAAAAATAAATTGCATTTTATATCTTAAAAATCATTCACCATTAATAATTGAATAATATATACATTTGCTATTTTAAAACCCTTTTTATGGAATTACATGCATGTGTGAAATGTAGGCAGCTTACATTGATTGCAAGTGGCAGCGCATTTGCTATATTCTGTTCAAATTGGAACAGGATATGACAATTTTTTATATTTAACCACCTTAACAAATCTACATGCACTATCAACAACAAACACCTCACGACATTTTCATTTTATGAAATTATCAAAATAACTGTATCGAGCATTGGGATTTGATATGCTTGTTAGAAATAATTTTCTTAATTCAAATTTTGTAAAATGTTGATGACAATTCTGTGGTATGAAAGAAACAATCAAGCAAGATGATGGTTCAACCACGCTGCTCAAATTTAGAATGTTAGCATTATATAGGGCTGTTTATCTCTTGCCAATAGTTGGATTTGTCTACCCTGGTAGATTATTTGGTTCAGTATTTATTAAAAAGTGACTATATGGGACTTCAGAACTTTTTTAATCAAAATAACTATTTACATGTATTATGCCAAATAATTTATTTTAGTAACTGCGGTATATTTTATCTTATTATATTACACAACACTTAGAAATTCAAGTAATCTCAAGAATAAGTCATCCAGTTGAGACAATGCAGTAATTGTATTATATCTTAAATATGCAAGTAGCAAAGTCTTTTGTTCTTTCTGAACTCATGATTGATAGAGTGTACAAACAATGTTTACACTACATGATGGTTGCAATGGAGGCAAGACGACGAGGCAAGACCTGTGGTGCAGGTGTGACTTCAAAATAGTTCTATTAGAATAGAGGGTGGCTCTTATGCTCTGATTCATATTTCTGGTAGCTACCTGTCTCACAGGCAAAATTGCCAGATAGTTTGGTCACAGCCTCTGGTGGAGATCAAGAAAATTAAAAAACAAGTAGTTGGATGTAATACCTGATAGCTTTGCACGCTAAAATTTTTCTGATGTACCAATTATCAGGCTGTTTTGGCAGAGATACGCCCATAGCAGAGGTAGAAGAATAGTGTGCTCCAAAAGAGGAGTTGTCTTCTTGATGGGCACACTGATGTAATGATAACTATTAATAGAGTATATCAAGTAAAGCACCACACGTGCTCTTATAGACTTTTAGGTGCAGCTGTAATTAAAAGTAATAACAAAAGTTAGCTTCGTGATTCAGTCGCCCAAAATTTGTAATCAAAAGAGGTAAAAAACCAAAAGCGTCCTCCTGATTCGGAAGATTTGACAAGTATGTCGTCAAATCCACAAATTGCATCAGCTCTCAAGAGTTTACCGCTGCCTACTACATGGAATACAATGTATAGATGCAAATATTGTTATTACTCATTATCAAACTAGTATTTGACCTCCTACACCACATCATCATTCCTGTTAGGATTTAACAAATCCTGATGAGTCACATAAGATTACGATAATCTTATTGACTTCTACTAACAGGATGTTGGCAGATAATCTCACAATAGCTAATAGGCTAACCAACTCGACTCCGGACATCAACTCGCTAATATTCTGAGCTTATGAACACTTAATCCTTTTAGTCCCAGAGTATTATTAGATCCAGTATGGTTTGTTATAACTTGTATTTGATTTTCAACTTTCGATTTTTCATAAATCAAAATGTCTCTTTAATGAGCTTATGAAAGAGGAAAGTGAACATTTGCTGAGAGAATAGTCAAAATTGAAAACTTTCGTAGATTTTCAACTTTCAAGACTCGCAGACTTCAATGACGGTCACAAACGCTTACAGAGTCTCTCAGGGTATACATTTACTGCTAGTCATATTGTTCCTCATTGCCTTGCTATGAGTTATAAAAAATTTCAATGAAACTTGCTGTACACGCAGCTCTATTGTTTGTATATTTTTACATGACTGACATGTTGTCAGTACTTACACTAAAAATTGAAAGGCAAAACCAGTGGCATAAATATAGGTTGAAGTAAATCTAGTTTTTTTTAATACAAAGCCTCTGTTTTTCTAAACTTAACACTGGATCTTTTTGAATCAGATAAACTTATCAAGGTGTAATAACTAACATATTCATGTGTCGCACTAAATCATATTTGTTTTGCACAACAGGAATTTAAACTATATTTTACAATTTTTTATGGCTGGTCTTGTCAGTGGCTGCTAATTTATTATAGCATGTTTTAGAAATAAACTTGAATATTTATTAAAAATAAAATGTTTTATTCTCTAATTCAAGAGGTTAATTGAAACATAACTCTGTTGTTGAAAAGTAAAAAAACGTTCATTGTAATATACTGCTGCTAATTATGATCAACTGCTTGACAAAATTATGTTAAAAAATTTTACTCAATGTAACAGGTGAGCTTAAATTGGATTCTAAATTGCACACCAGAATAAAATGATTTATCCAACCATCAACCTTATGGTGTGTGCAAAACTATAGGAGGAAGGTAATATACCCCATGCGTAGTTCTTATGACCTCTGATAGCTATTAAAAAATACTGTAAAACCTTTAATTGAACGCCAGCTCTATTCGACCGCCACCCTAAGAGAAGAGTTGAGAAATAGAGCGTCATGGCGTTCAATTAAAGGTTTTACGGTATGTTTTGTAAAGTCTTTCAAAAACAATTTTAACAGTTAAAGTTGTAGCGGGTTGGTGTTGCTTATCTTCTTGGCTGTTTCAACAACCAAATAATAGGTAGGAGTCCTTAATCTCAACCCTTCTATTTAACCTACTGGGCTGCGTAGGCTGCTGGTAAAGAATGACATGCTATGTGAGGTTACTTTTCTCCTACAGGACACGCAGCGAATGTGAAGAGCGTTGTGGGAGAAGAGGTAACACTCCGAGGAGATGTTTTGCAAGGCAGCGAGACTTGGCTGTATGCAGGACAAGCAGGACTACTTGGGTCCGAAACACAAACATGGAGGATGCGCGAAGGTGCATTCAGGTGCCCCGCTGTGGAAGATATGGGTTCAGGTAATGATTTTAATATAGCTCAGAATTGACCTTTATCTTCCATCAGCTGACATTATACCGTATTTCTACTAGTATTAAATGCACACATGAAAAATATGAGAATTGATAGAAATAACCTTTGTCACATGGAATGTTTAGAGGTCAGTGAGCATTTAGAGGTCACTGAGCATTGCAAATTTAATGATTGACATAATCTAATATTTCACCATCATTAGATTTAATATACATATTGTTTGACAAGAAACTCTTTAATGTGAAAACCTGGCTCATTATACCATAATCAAAGGTCAAGGTGACAGGAGACTGGCTGTGATTTTTCTGATTATATACCAAATAGGGAATGAGTTATCTCTGACATGCAGTTGGCTTGGAGTTATGCTACACTCCTGTAAATACAAAGCCTAATAAATGAGAGTCACTAATCACCTGTATACCCTGTTGATAGGTTTTAACAGGTTGTCTGTTTATCTCACAGTTTACCATAGTGTATGAAAAGGTTACATCTATATTTGCAGGTCAAGGCGGGCCTGTGAGAGGAGATGTTTTAACTAAAGACACTCGAAAAGAATTCATGAATGGCATCAGTTGCCAACAGATTCTTCAAGGCATAGAGTTGTCTTCCCTAAACAGCTGTAGCAGTTTAATGCCATAATATGACTCATTACAATACCAATATTATCTCCTCCAGAATGAAATCCTTACTGAGAGCTTTATATTGTTATCCTGGAGGAAGGCCACTGGCCTTTATCCATGTTAACAACGGTCGTTCTGTGGGCATAAGCAATCTGTCTATGAATGTCATAATTATATGATATAAACATTGTTACATATTCAATAAACATATTCAATAAATATACATGTATGTTGAAAGAAAATATTCCACTTGCTTTTTATGGATTCTCAAGAGAAAACAAGAGAGCATAAATATGCAACATAACAAGAGAAGATAACTACAGCACAGTATCAGGTGTGATGGTGCAGTTAAAGGTTGTTTTACTCCACTAGACAGATTATTTCGTGGTAGATAAGTAGCCATGAATATTTCAATAGACATCTTTATATAGGTTAAAAGCTCTGTACACCGTCTACTGACCTTAGTCTAGCGAGCTACATAAACAATGTGCTTGTCTTTTAGAAGGTAACACCGGTAGATTGTGGGAATAGCTATATGGTGAATAATTCACGTTATATAGCTTTCGGATCTTGTGTTATGAGAGATAAACACATGTACATAGCAATGACAATTTCATCCGACTCTCAGAACAAATTGAAGGTGAGAACATCCAGCTGTAGATAGCTGAAAACCCCAGTTTCAGAGCATGGGCTCAACGGAACGATAGGAAACTGCTCAATACCAATTATTAAAAACTAGCCTGTGAGGGCTTCTTCTTGTTGACACAGGATTTATTTTTGAGGCTGATTCATGTAGGGCAACATGAAAAGTCTAATACCAATATTTGTAATGGCTACTGGCCTCATGGTCAGCTCAGCCTTTCTACAAGGATCTCCTGAGGAGGAATTGGCTATATACAAAGCTCAGGTTAGAATCGCATATAGATGGCTGGCAAAGGAATGCCCTTCCAAAATCCATCTCAAGAGAGAACTCGTGGAGAGTTACGGGACAAGGTTAGATGTTCAAAGAAAGCTCTATGAGCAGCTGCTAGAGGAGCTAGCCAGTTGTCAAAGTCAAACATCAACAATAAAAAATACACAAAGAGAAGAGTTCACACCATCTACGGTAGCAGAAAAGAATTTAACAACAACATGGTCGTCAAAGCTGATTACATCAACTATCAAGGTGCAGACAACCCAGCCAACCGCAGCCATATCACATTCTCAGACAACCCGGCCGACAGCAGCCATACCGCAATCTCAGACAACCCGGCCGACAGCAGCCATATCGCATTCTCAGACAACCTGGCCGACCGCAGCCATATCGCATTCTCAGACAACCCGGGCGACCGCAGCCGTATCGCATTCTCAGCCACCAGAATGTCAACTTGCAATCAACTACACTGAATCATGGAGAAGAGATCACAAGGGTTCGGACATAAAACCAGGAGGCTTGCACTCCTACGATGGGTATAATTGTGACCTTCTTAAAACAAACACAGAGTGGTTCAGATTTTCTGGTGCTGCTGGAAACAGAATGGCAGACACATGTCCAAAGCACCGCAGCTGTGGTACTCTTTTTCCTTTTTGGACCGATTGGAGAATGCCTCAATGGATCGGGGTAGAGGAGACAGTGGATGTTTACGGAGCAGACTGGTCAGTCTGCAAACAAGAGACCTACAAGTTGAAGGTAATGAGATGCTCCTGGGATACTTCTTATGACCTCATTTATAAGCAAACAACTAACATTGATCGTACAACTTGTCAAGGAGGTTTTTGTGGAATGATTTAAAGATAGTCAGAAGTTCATGAATGCATTCTGTATTCAATCATTTTTACCCAAATCAAACGTTGTATTTCTAACACCTAAAACAAACTTTTGTTTGTTGCTTTTGTGAGATGATAATAAAGAATTTATAGAAGTTCGCTATAATGACATCAGTTTCCTGCTGGTACTATTTGAATGTTGTCACTAGGTAACACTAAATTGAGTCCATCACTAAATTAAACATTACACTGTTACACTCTTAATAAAAATATCACAGTGTAGCTCTATGGAAACAACACTGGGTGAATTTTAAGTAAATGTTAATGCAGATATGAGCAGACAATTACACAGACAAAGAAGTCGGTGATCCCGCTAAGAATTTGAATGATCCGCTTGCCTTGTGACCATTTCTTCTTCCAGCATATTAACTGAAAAGAATGAAGCCTTTTTTATTTGTTTATCGTATTTAAACTAACCTCCATTTAAAAAGACAAACTATTGAACACAAATTATAGTTATATATTTAGCAACTGAAAAGTATGGTTTTCTATGGAATGAGTGCAAGTGTGCTAGTTATTAGCATCTTATTCAACTCAAGATGGTGAATGAATCTTAGTCAGTTTCATTGTGGATGAAAGCCTTTCGTCGACTGAGTTATTCAACTATCAAACAACACATTTGCTCTGCAGACTTAAAATTAGCAATAGCAAGCGTTGCACAAAGCTTTGCAACTAGTAATTTGGCAGCAGGTGAAGTTTGTACCCAAAATTTAATACCTAAATCTTCCTAATACCTAATCTAATACCTAAATTTAATGTTCAGCAACAAATAATAAGTAGTGAAAAAGGCAAATTCAAACGTATATTAAATAAATCTCTAACTGGTGCAAGCTTGTCCGATGTAAAAAAGATAGTGTTAAGTTGGAAAAAACAGAGGCCTTGTATTTAAGAAAAATTGGCGTCACTTTGACCCATATCTATGCCACTGGTTTGTCCTTCAATCTTCAGTCTATGTAACGGTAACAAGCCAGCCATAGAAAAAGTTAAAATATAACAGTATGTCAGCAGAAGCATACAAACAATAGAACAGCGCATACAGAAAATTTAATAAATATTACTTACAATAAAGACCAGCAATATCACCGAGCTAGTTGAGAATAAACCGTGCTTAAAATATTAGCAATGAGGGTCAGCGTTTACAAGCAAAAGAACAGAAAACAGATCAGCAATAACACAGCTATCAACGCTGGAACAACAGCTGCATCACGTGGTTAGTCAGTGTGGTATGTTACGCCAAACTTGTTGAGGTGGGCGGAGTTCTTCATAGGAATGAGATCCTGAAATTCACATGTTATATTATAAATAACATTATAATAATATTATTATCCTGATTATGAATAAGAATGAAAAAAATGTGTACATGCATTATGCACTATAGTACAGTATTATAGGCAACTCAAATCATTGAAACTCTACCTATTCTTATAGCCTATAGCATGGATGAAGTCGAGTACTTGACGGACAATGATGGAAATAAAGATGGAACAAAAAATGTACTGCTGCATTTATTTTGTCCCGCAATCACATGTAAAGTGTGGCTGTAGAAATGCTAGATAATGTCTCAAAATTGTGTCAGGCATTCAAAAAATGTTTCTCGCAGCAGCAGACGTCTAATATAGACACCTACCGGAGTTTATATGTATGGGGCCTAACAGTGCCTACTAGCATATATAGACATCATCTCTAGTGACATACCTTGACACTGACTACAGCAGTACACAGGTGTCTCCAGGTGCAAAACAGAAAGCTATTACAAAGTGATAAGCTGATATTGTAATGACGCAATGTCACTAAGAATACTAAACATAGTGGATATAGTATATAGACAACAGGTAAACTTACAGGATGATGGATATACGAGTCACAGGCGTAGCACCATACCGAGAGATCGGCGAAGCTCAATACCATCTTGTGGTCTGAAGCGATGCTGTGAAATAACATATGCTCTTTCTGGTATCTGCTGCAGTAAACCTGTCGAAGCAAACATAGTATGTTTCTTTTACATGAAACACACATGGTATGTTTACTTTACATGACATACACATGGTATGTTTACTTTACATGACATACGCATGGTATGTTTACTTTACATGACATACGCATGGTATGTTTACTTTACATGACATACACATGGTATGTTTACTTTACATGACATACACATGGTATGTTTACTTTACATGACATACACATGGTATGTTTACTTTACATGACATACACATGGTATGTTTACTTTACATGACATACACATGGTATGTTTACTTTACATGACATACGCATGGTATGTTTACTTTACATGACATACACATGGTATGTTTACTTTACATGACATACACATGGTATTTTTATTTTACATGACATACACATGGTATGTTTACTACGCATGAAACACACATGGTATGTTTACTACGCATGAAACACACATGGTATGTTTGCTTTACATGACACACACATTGTATGTTTACTTTACATGAAGCACACATGATATGTTTACTTTACGTGAAACACACATGGTATGTTTACTTCACATGACACACACATGGTATGTTTACTTTACATGACATACACATGGTATGTTTACTTTACATGACATACACATGGTATGTTTACATCACATGAAACACACATGGTATGTTTGCCTTACATGACATACACATGGTATGTTTACTTTACATGAACCACACATGATATGTTTACTTCACATGAAATTCTAATATACACTTTTCCTCAGTATTATTGTCATGCAAGTGCCAAGTATTACTGGTACTTTGCCAACAAACATTATGCTTTTTAGCTAAAGCTTTATACAAGCTAATATTATATAGTACTGTCTCATTATAGCTATTAATAATGCTTGTAGCTTTTTACAAAGCTTTTCTATGACCAAACATATAAATACTTGGGTTTTCTGTTATCAAATCAGTTGTCTCTGGAGTGTGCAATAAACCATTTCTCTAATTTAATACACTATTTAATTGCTTCTGTGCAGAAACATAACAGAAGCTAATTGGCGACAAGGATTTCTCTTTTGAACAGTTACAAAGAGTTTTGTTCAGATTTTATCATTGATAAAATCGATACAAAGAGTTCTAGTTTATTACAAGAGTAACTGTTCAAAATTGCACCACTACAATGGCAGAAGTAGCAGACCTGATCAAGCTAATGCAGAAGCAGCAGGAGGACCAGAGACAGCAGCAAGAGGAGCAGAGAAAGCAGCAAGAAGAGCATAGACAACAGCAGCATGAGGAGTTCAAGCAGCAACAAGAGGAATACAGACGTCAGCAAGATGAAAGAATGGAGGAGAATAAGAAACTGATGGAGCTACTACTACAAAACCTACAACGGAAACAAGAAACAGCTGCAACCGCTGTTCCAGCCTTCCCAGGTTTTGACCCAACAGCAGAGCTACTAACAGATTACATAGACAGATTCAACACATTCATTGCAGCAAATTCTATTCATCAAGACAAGATTGCTGGCACTTTTCTCACCAACCAACAGCCTACACTCTACAAGCAGCTTAGTAATATGGCAGCTCAGCTTTCAACACCCAAGCAGATCAACGACCTCAACATGGATGAAATACTGGAATTTCTCAAAGACCAGTATGACCCTAAGCGCTTCATTGTTAGAGAGCGTTACAAGTATTGGAGTGACATGCAGAGGAAACCTGGAGAAACTATTCAAGAGTTAGCTGCCAGAATTCGTCAGGATGCAACTACATGTGCCTTCATAGACATTACAGATCCATTAGATGAGGCTCTCAGAACAAGATTTATTTGCTCTGTAAACAATGAAGCAGTTCTCAAATCTCTCTTCAAGGTCAAGGACAATGAACTCAACTTCAACAAAGCTATACAGGTAGCACAGGAAACAGAAGAAGCAGCTAAAGTTGCCAAAGAGACAGTTTATGGAAACTCGTCTAAAGTCAACAAGGTTGCTCAACAGAAATCAAGATACAAACCAATCCAGAAAAACAACTCTACACCTGACAAGCAGAAGGAAGGAAAGCTATGCTACAGATGTGACCGAACTAACCATACAGCGGATGACTGCAGATTCAAAGCAGCCACCTGCAACTTTTGTTCTAAACAAGGTCACATAGAAAGAGCATGCAAGAAAAAGAAATCATCTGCAGCAGAAAAACCAGTAAAGATGATAGAATGCACATCAACCAAGATGGTGAAACTTGCTGAAAACATCAAACTGGAGGGAGACAACTTCACACTTGAACTGGACACTGGAGCATGTGACAACTTCATCTGTAAATCAATATGAGAGAAGCTAGGAAAGCCAAACCTAAAACCTACTACAGTTAACTACAAATCAGCCTCAGGACATCTCATAGAGACGCTTGGCAGATGTGAGCTAACTGCCCAATTGGATGCACAGAAAGAAGTCAGACTACCATTTGTGATTAGTGCTGTACAAGATCTCAACCTACTAGGAAGAACTGCTATACAGCAACTAGGCATCTCTATTGATGACAAGCTACAACAGAACCTTGTATCAACAATCACAGAGAACCAGCCAGATGGGAGGTTACAAATCAAGTGTAAGGAGATGTGCAAAGAATTTCCAGAAATATTCAAAGACGAGCTAGGATGTCTCAAGAACTTTGAACTAGAGATAAACTTCAAACCTTCAACAAAGCCAGTCTTCTGCCGACCCAGACCAGTTCCTATTGCCTTGACAGAAGAGCTCAACCAAGCATACGAAGCAGGTGTAGCTAAAGGCATATGGGAACCAACTCAATTCAACCAGTATGGAACACCAGTTGTACCTGTACGCAAATCTACAACAGGTCAAGCTGCAGGGAAGATCAGAGTATGTGGAGACTACTCCAAGACTATCAATAATCAGCTAGAAACACATAGGAAACCTATCCCACTACCAGAAGATCTAATCAGAAAACTAGGTGGAGGCTATTGCTACACAAAGATTGATTTAGCAGATGCCTACAATCAAATATTGTTGGCACCAGAAAGTCAACGACGACTAGCACTATCAACACACCGAGGAGTACTACTACAGAAAAGGTTGCCCTTTGGCATAAGCTCAGCACCAGGGTATTTTCAAGAAATCATGGAGCAACTGACACAAGACCTCCCAGGAGTAGCAGTATACCTAGATGATATACTAGTGAGTGGAGCCAATGCAGAGAGCCATCTACAAAACTTACGTCGACTTCTTCAAAGATTAGAAGAAAGAGGGCTCAGATGTAGAAAAGACAAGTGCTGTTTTGCTCAACCTACAGTAGAGTATCTGGGACACAAACTCACTTCAAAGGGAATCACTAAAGGAAAGAAGGCAGATGCAGTACAACAGATGCCAGTCCCAACAGACCTAACTCAGCTAAGATCTTTCTTAGGAGCTACACAATTCTACAGCAAGTTCATACCCAATCTGTCACAACTCACAGGACCATTGCACAAACTGACACGCAAAGGAGAGACCTGGAAGTGGGGCACTGAACAAGAAAAGAGCTTCAACCGATCGGCAGAAAAGACAGCAAGATACACAGCTACAATCTTGGAGCACCATGCTATGCCTTGTATCATGGACCTAAACGCAACAGACAACCTAGATGGGTTCCAGCCATTGTTACTAAGATATATGGAACTCGTAGTCTCAATGTCAAAGTGGTACCAAAGGGACCTACTTGGAGAAGACATGTTGAACAACTCAGACCAAGATACTCAACAGAAGAAGATCAAGACCCTGGAGATAAACCTGATATAACAGAGGAGACAAAACTGCAACTACCAGCCCCTACAACTGTAACAGAGCAACCTCTGTCTAGAAGAAGACCACGCAACCCTCGTCTACCTGATGGAGATGAGTATAGCAGAGACAAACCCCGAAGGTCTAAGAGAACCAGAAAGAACCTTTAGCTTAGTGAGGAGGTGTCATGCAAGTGCCAAGTATTACTGGTACTTTGCCAACAAACATTATGCTTTTTAGCTAAAGCTTTATACAAGCTAATATTATATAGTACTGTCTCATTATAGCTATTAATAATGCTTGTAGCTTTTTACAAAGCTTTTCTATGACCAAACATATAAATACTTGGGTTTTCTGTTATCAAATCAGTTGTCTCTGGAGTGTGCAATAAACCATTTCTGTAATTTAATACACTATTTAATTGCTTCTGTGCAGAAACATAACAATTATCTATCAAAATAAAACTTTTGAATATGGTCGACATTTAAATCCGTCAGATCTAGCTGTCAGCATGACGGTAACATGTAGCTTGTTGTAACCGCTACTCTTCACAGGAACCTCTCGGACGCCCTTACTTTCAACAGTTAGACTGTTCAAATAATCCAAATAGACGGCAGTCTCGTCTGCAGCATAAATGTATTTATAGTCTGACGATTGATGCTGCTGTTCGACGAACAATAACTAACTAATTATCTTCAAAGCGTACTCCTCTGGCTCCTTTTGGCAAGTCGTTGTTGGACGAGGTGAGATTAAGTTGTGGCGAACCAAAAAATTTTCTAACCAGCAATTGCTTGCTTTGAAATCTTTATCTGTTGCAAATATGAGAGCTTCTCACTGAAACATTGTTCGACTGACACGAAGTTTCTTTTGACGTTGCTGGCGAATATAGCTGATGAGCTTCTCGTAGAAATCCTTGTCATGCAAAGCGCGTTTTGAACCTTGAAGTAGCTTGTTCGATGAAATAGTATGAGGAGACGTTTTCAAGTGAGCTTCGAGTTAAACATTTTGTTTCGTCCAATCTTTGAAACACGACCAACGAACCTTGTCTTAGGAAGTCTTTGATTTATTGTATTTTTCAGCTTACAAAACAACATCCACCTCAAAATGCAGATAATATCTCATTCAATTCAGAGAAGTAACGTCTTCAGATTTGTACCTGCGTGACATGTCTGCCAAAGTTTATAGGTACGTACGTTCTCGTGCTGTTCTACGAAATTTAAGCGGCTAAATATGCGGTAGGTACATTTTAATTGAATGCAAAGTTCTCAATTTAGTAGGCTTCTGTGTACATAATCCATGTACATCCATACTTGTGTGATCCCTAAGTGTTTACCACACGATCAATGTATGGTATATTTGCTCGCAAAACTATAAGTATCAAAGTCTATCAAAACAGCAATAGGTACCTTTGATCACTGATTAGTAAAGTGGCATTCAAATGGAGATGGTGTTCAATTGGAGGGCGGTGCTTTATTTTCCAACTCTCCTCCTATAGTGGCAGTCCAACAGAGCTAGCGGTCAAATAGAGGTGGCGATCAAACAGAGGTGGCGGTCAAATAGAGGTGGCGGTCAAATAGAGGTGGTGGTCAAATAGAGGTGGCGGTCAAATAGAGGTGGCGGTCAAATAGAGGTGGCGGTCAAATAGAGTTGGCGGTCAAATAGATGTAGCGTTCAATTAAAGGTTTTACGGTTATAGTGGTTACTAACATAAACTACAAAGCATTCTGGCATGTTATAAAATTATATTTATTTACAAATCGTTAAGTACGCATTTTGAGAACTGACTGATATGTATTTAGCATATGAGCCAGGGACTAAAAATACAGCTTGGCTCACCTTATAGCAGGTCAAACAAACCCAGTTTTCTCCCACATGCCCACAATCCAAACAAGGTGAGGACGTATCCAACATTCCTGGAAGAGGCAAGTTATCTTCTATGTGAGCGCACCAGCTCAACGGGGTGACCGCAAACATCTCCATTGACTAACAGAAAACAGGAAGCAGTGTTAGTACTCCACTCAATTTGTACATTTCGTTGGATTATAAAATCCCTTAAAGACGTTTAGCGCTAGAAAAACTTGACATCAAAGCACATAGTTAAGTTAGCAATGAAAAAGCCAAGTTCATTCAATGGGTGCCTCTTTGCTCAGGTTTCTAGCTTTAACTATTTGAGAGCAAATTTATTTTCAGAGTTTACCCCTCCACGAGCGAATTAAAATTTTTTATTGATTTTCCAATATTTACTATTTTGGTCATAACTAAAAAATGGTTTGTTTCATATTATGTGGACCCAAAAAGAAAAGGAGCCAGCAAAACATTCTCGACAATTTGGTACTAATAACGACAAATCATATCAACATCCTTAATTTCTTCTATTGACATTACCGTGATTTTAGTGTGCCTGAGAAGATTGACCATCAGAAAAATTAGAACCATTCCATGTAAACAGTGCCCAGAATATTTATATCTATCCTCCACACGTATGACAAACATCATTTTCTATTCTGTGACACCAACACACTACATCCCACATCGTATGCTTCAGTTAATGAATATTTTGTTAGTACAACCTACAATTCACAATCCTGACTCCTGCGCAATACTATTAGACTGCCAACTTTTAAAACACTTTTGTTCAACTTAATAATTCCTGATTTCTGTCTCATTATTTTTCTTTATTCTAGCGTGTAATGAAAAACACCATTTTTTTGATGACTATTAATGCCAATAAGAAGTTATACATACTACTACAGTCTGATTCAAAGTCTCTCAGGTCTACATCTGATCTTTTGTCTTCATATTTGTCCCTAAGGTGGCTTAAAAGCTGATTTAAAAATTTCAAAAGGTTTAGATAAACGTTTAGAATCTTCTTCGACAGCAGCATACGACGCCATTACGTTGTTACGGAGTGTTGAAATTCATTTTGTAACTCGAAAGCTTTTTCATTTTTTTTCAAAAACAACAGTCGAAAAATGTAATAAATCAACTAGTCTAGAAAATCCCTTGTTTGACTCGGTCTTATGCTTCGACATATACGACAAACCGTTTAAAACATCGCTGAAACAGGTGACATTAATGACATTAAAGTCTCTCTGACCGTTAGAGGGTGCAAAATATATAGAAAACATAAATGGCGCTACATCCAGAAAAGGATCAACTAGATAACACTCTGGTGAAACAGCCAATAGAAAACAAGACTCCACAATGCAAACCTCATCCATTGCCCCAGCACCTGCCGCTCCTGACGCCGCTTCTCCTGCTGCCGCTGCTCCTGCTGCCACCTCTCCGGCTGCTAATGTTTCTGCTGTACCCTTGGACTCATCACTCTTGGCTGCCGGAGTCGAAGGTTTAGCATCACTCGAGTTTTCCTTCGTAGCAGATCCCTCCTCGACTGCCATTGCTTTAAGCTTCCCCACCAATAATTCCACAAGGCTGAGAGAAATAAATCAACATCACCAATGAACAACTCCAGAAATATAAATATAAAAGCACTCTGAGGAACAAAAAGCTGTATATAGCTGTATATAAGCTGCTTAAAGTAAATGGGTGAGTGAGTAGTAGTAATTACCTACTATAATATGAGAGAGTAAGACCCGCTTAACATCAGTAAGACACTCTTGACATGTTAACATAACATGTCAGGAGTTAAGTTATGTTAATATAACTCCTGATGTATTAACATAACCCATAACATAACATGAAGGCGTAACTCTTGACATGTTATGTTAACATGTCCAGAGTTAGGCCGATGACTACAGCATAAATAACATGCTGACAAATTTACCAAAACTATCTGTGTCAACCCAAATTCCCCGGCAGCTAAAATTCAATGAAATTTTCATCAACGCCAATCCTTTCAACTACACTGACACCGAAGATAGAAGAATCAGCCACCTAGCTTTTAGCCCGTGATTGACTTTTATTTTTATATTTTCTTTGTTTCAGTAAGAGTAATCTTTGCCTTTCACCTTTCGCCTTACAAGTTTCTCAACAACTCCAACTTTTCTTTTTGCTTTTCGATTGATAAAGAAGTAGCTCATAAGTATAAGGTGCACCACCATCAAAACTAAAAAAAACCAGACTTACAGCCTGAAAAATGCGGTAGTTAATATTTACTATTAATGCTATCAGGGGTTTTTACCTTTTGTAAGCAAAATACTCATCACTGCATACCTACATATCGTCATACCTATGTATCGACATATCTACGTATCGTCATACCTACGTATCGTCATACCTACGTATCGTCATACCTACGTATCGTCATACCTACGTATCGTCATACCTACGTATCGTCATACCTACGTATCGTCATACCTACGTATCGTCATACCTACGTATCGTCATACCTACGAATCGTCATACCTACGTATCGTCATACCTACGTATCGTCATACCTACGTATCGTCATACCTACGTATCGTCATACCTACGTATCGTCATACCTACGTATCGTCATACCTACGTATCGCCATACCTATGTATCGTCATACTTATGTATCGTCATACCTACGTATCACCATACCTACGTATCGTCATACCTACGTATCATCATACCTACGTATCGTCATACCTACATAAGTATGTTTGTATGCATGCATTCCGGCTATAGCTATTAAAGTCTTGGAATAAAGAACTCATACCGAAGAAGATTTGATCTCAGACCTTACCATTCACTAGTCCGATGACCTACCCAATAGGCCACAACAGAGAATGAGTTGATGGCTTGCCAATATAAATCGCTATATGAGAGCACATACCCAACGGCTGTGCATACTACGCAGGGTAATTTAATAAGTAAGTGATTGTCATTAGTTAGCTTACTAAAATTTTCCATTGGCAATCTGCCAGGCTAACAGTAAGTGGCAGGCAACGCTCTTTACTTATCATTGTTTATAAGCTGATTTTTAATACTCGGGCAACGCCGGGTTGCACAGCTAGTATTAATATATAGCTTAGTAATATTATTTGATAGCACGATTGCGGTAATCTGAACTCAGCTTACAATAAATCAACGTTCGTAACTTCTGTTTAATTGCGCATAAAAGCCGTTTTGGCTGCAAACTGTAGCAAAAATATCAATGAATTTAATGAGCTTTTATGCAATCTTGTTCAATATAGTTATAAAATTTAAAATGAAACGAAAAACTTCAAAATTTCAACCAATTTCAATGCAGACTATAAGATCATCATAGGTTAATTGTGAGCAATAGATATCAACCAGTATAGACATGTATCAGCTTCTTCATGTATATTTATTTAAAGGCCTAAGAAAAGTTGGAGGTAAGTTAGCAAATTTTTTGCGTTCAAAAGGGTAAATGTCGCAGCGCCTGAAGGAGAGCACAAAATAAGGCGACAATCGATTTGCCCGTAAAAGGGTGAATTTATCTTCTCAGCAATCTGACGATGTGAATCTCCCTTTATTTGAACGTCACCTCTAATAAAGCACCACTCTAGGAGAAGGGTTGAAAAATAGAGCACCATGGCGCTTAAATGGAGGTTTTACTGTAAATTGTAAAGATCTTAAAGCAAACTACAAGATTCTGAGTGAGCAGGATTGAGAGTAAAAGTAAAAGAAATAATAAATATGATGGGTACCTGTCAGTTTTTTCCTCAGTGGACTCCTTGTCTTGCTCCAGTTCTTTTTTGCTGAGTGGCAAAACAGCTACAAAACACAAGAAGATTCTTAGCTCCAATATTCATACGAGCATTCAATATTCATGCAGGCTGAGAGCTAGAGGTTTGTCCGTGACAATGAGTAACACATCTTCACATCTTCCATAGTATGATGTTAATATTGCCAGCCACCTCAATCTGTCTTATTACTAAACTCTCTAAACACCTGTCTAAAAATGACAACCACCTGCGAAGGAGTGTCAAGCCTCCTCTACCTGATTGACCAAATAGATTGTACAATAGCAGACGATTTGAAATACTGGCTAGTTTACAGAGTTGAACTGTTTTGTGGCAGAATCTGACAGAAAATAACTACAATATTTCTATCCAATGAGTATGAAAAATGCACAGTGACATCTTCATTGCTATAGTTAAATTAGATAACCATCCATAAACAACCACCTGTGAAGGAGTGTCAACCATCCATAAACAACCAGTCACAGAACTGATTAGAAATAAAAAATAAGAGTGGTCAGCTTGAAATTTTTACTATAATAAGAGCCGGGTGCAACCGTAGCCATGCTAAAAGCATTAGGGAAAAACAATTGCTTCCCACAGGAATCAACCAGTGGTGTCAGATTCATAAGCAAGCGTGCTGCCACTAGACCACTCAATCGCATCACCCCTCCTATGGATAATCATGCATACACTGATTACTCATGACCATCTCTCACAGTTCACGGGATTGGAAAGTGCACTAATTAATATACAGTGCCGAAGAAAATACTTGGGATGCAATTCTTAAACAAGTTAATTCAAACTAAAATTGTTATTTCAACGTATTTTTTGTCTCTCATTCAGTTACTATGGATATATGGAGATATTATCGATAAGATACTTAGACAATAATAAATTCAACTAATCTAGTTTAAAAAAACTATTTTATTTTACTAAAACAAAATTGTTTTAATTTTGTTTTAGGAGACAATTAGCTTTTATCTCCTCTCCTTTTCCATTTCCATTGAACCATTTCTATTGTAATTAAAGCTTTAAGATTGCCAAAGATCACTTACTGGAGGATGAGCCCACCAAATACTAAAATAATTTCCTGAGCCCAACAGCTGTTTTCAGAGGCAGCATATTACAAAAAGTTGTTCAAACCATAACAAAAATTAAATTTTCTCCGATCAGAGATGTTTTGTTTAATTAAAACTTCAACTTTTGGTCATACTAGTCAGTATGCTCCATGAAATAGTGTTTAACTTGACCAAAAATAATAAAAATAAACTCATTATATCATTAACAGCATAAAGAACCAAAACATAGTGTATATAGTTTTAGAGAACTATCTGGAATATCTTGAAAGCTATTTAAGTCTAAAGCTGAAAAGCTATGGATTGCTGACTGTGTGTCCGCACTATTTTGTTCAGCATTGTAGAGCTCAAGTCCCAGAAATTGGCATTTTGTCAGCACTGTTGTACTGTGTTTGCTCTCCTGAATGTGGCACATACAAAAAAATTGCCAAATACAAGATACTCGAGAAAATAATCCAAAACCTGGAGAAGGACAATGCATTTTTAAACTATAAGCATACCGTCACAGCAAAGCGACTTCCAAAAGGCTTTGTGAACGGCTATGACATTTTGTATAGTGGAGACAGCAGAAGAATCTGGCTCGGTGTCGTCAATTCTTGGAGGTGTACCACCCATCATGATGTCCACACAGGAAGAGAAGCTTTCTGATATTGAGTTCAGATTATATCCACCCTAAAGAAATGAACAACTCATCCATTAAATTGCAAGTGATTTACTATTCAGGTTACAAAACTCGCTGTCCCAGCACACTATTAGCTGTTAGTTCAATCCACTTGGAGAAGCTGCCTTTAATAAGTTAGCAATTTTAAGGTATCTAATCTTTGTCAATATCCATGAGATGTGCTAGAATAGGTCAAGGTCAAACCTCTAAAACTAAGATAAGCCTGCCATCAGCGAGGGAGGAAAGCATATGGGTCATGTGTGCATAACCACCTGGTGTCAGACTGTATCCGCCCTGCAACAGTGTCAAGGTCCAATCATACAGATATAGTTACTATAATGCTGCCAAAGACAGGTTTCATGTTTGCGGTTATATACATGGGCATTGCAGCTACACAACTTATCTTGATAGCAAGGAAACATATATCAAGCAAGCTGAATGACTAGAAAGCACTCTTAAGAAATGTTGAATTGGTGAATTGGCATTTTAGTATAATAAAGATTTAATAAATAATAATATATTTTAGTATAATAAAGATTTAATAAATAATAATATATTTTAGTATAATAGATTTAATAAATAATAATATATTTTAGTACAATAAAGATTTAATAAATAATAATATATTTTAGTATAATAAAGATTTAATAAATAATAATATATTTTAGTATAATAGATTTAATAAATAATAATATATTTTAGTACAATAAAGATTTAATAAATAATATTATATTTTAGTATAATAAAGATTTAATAAATAATAATATATTTTAGTATAATAAAAATTTAATAAACAATAATATATTTTAGTATAATAAAGATTTAATAAATAATAATATGTTTTAGTATAATAAAGATTTAATAAATAATAATATATTTTAGTATAATAAAGATTTTTTAAAAAGATGATCAATTCGGAAAAAAACTAACACGGATCACTTGCATAGTTTAGGTGAGACACTAGCCCTTACCAGTGGATCACCTTTGGCAGCGTCAAATCCAGCAGATATAAAAACCAGATCTGGAGCAAACTAAAACATATAGTAACATGGAACCACTTAACATCCATGTGTGTAGTTGCTTCCTCGATAAAACATAATACTAGCACCAGAGGCTAGATTATGAAATGGATTATGGGATAGAAAATAACAGGTGCAAATTACCTCGTAACAGATTGGCATGACTACTTGTTGGAATGCAGCGATATACTCAGGGTCACCCGGAGGTCGGCTTGACCTAAAGTCTATCCACTATATGAGAAAGAAAACAATGAGTAGTGTATGCCAATCAGACCCCTCAGTTGACCCCTCAGTTTGACCCCTCAGTTTGATTTGCTGTAGAAGCTAGTAATACTAGCTGACTAGCAGTTAACTGTATAAAGCCAAGAAAGACTACAAACTCTGCTGAAATAGAAGCATCAGCATCTGAATTTGGGAAATTCTATATATGGTACTCGTGCAAGTCGCAGTCGACTCTTAGTTATGTATGATGGGAAAACAGCAAAATGATCATTAATGCAACAGTCATGACAAGTAGTGTTTTGAGATAACAACTATTTCTATGGATACAAAATCATGGCAACCATTTCTATAGATGCAACAACATAACTGTTTCTATGGACCTATCAAGAGGGCAACTGTTTCTATGCATGCCACGACATGACAACTGTTTCTATAGGTACAACAGCGTAGCAACTTTTTCTATGGACGCTAAGACTCTCGGCTTCTATTTGGTTATACTTGTAAGCTTGATTGATGTCTTAGACACTTTCACGAAAATTTAAAACTAATATTAAAATAAGATTCCTTTAACATAACGTATAACACTTCCCGTTTCGAGCTCAAACATTAAGCAACGCCAGTTTTTCTGTAGATAATAATAATAATATTCAATTAATAATATTTAATTTGTATAAATATTGTTAATTATATGGACAATATAAATAATAATATTTACATAATATAAATAATATTCAATAATAGTATTAAATATAATTTATATTTATAATATAAAGAATATAATAATAAAATAATATATTATTTACATTATTATAAGATAATAATATAAATAATATAATATTATTTATACTATTTCTAGTATAAATAATATAATATTATTTATACTATTTCTAGTATAAATAATAACTATTTATATTAGAAATAATATAACTAATTATTATATTATTTCTATGTCTTATTATAGAAATAATATAATAATTTCTATAATAATTCTACTTCTATAATAAGTAGAATTATTACAGAGATATTGGCAGTAGGACAAGCAATATGACACTCATAAGACCTTATACCATAGGACAACAGCGAACTTGAAAATTAGAAGACAAATAATACGATTACAAACTCAAGTAGTAAGTCAAATAGTGTGATAACTCCATCATATCATATGAATCATAGGCATACCTTCCTGTTGAAAGGAATATTCACATTGTATCCTACTCCTTTGCCTTTACCAAACTTGTCATAGTTTCCGTCCTCAGAGCCAGGGAAAAAGAAACTGTTGTCATATCGGTGGAGAGAGATGTAGAGCACGGAGTTATCTGATTCGAACATGTGCTGTGTACCATTACCATGGTGTACGTCCCAGTCGATTATGGCTATCCTACATATGAGCATACACACTTATTATATATTAAGGCATATAAGGCGACCGTCAGCTAAGACGAGATACAAAATTGGAACAAATGTTGATGAATTTAACATATAACAAATCTATAAGACGACTGATAAATTAATTGTGCTTAAAAGTAATTATAAAAAGTGATGCAATCTTCCGTTGGTTCTACACTGTAAACAATGGATAGTCTCAGATCGCTCTAAGGTATTGTGGCAGAACTTTGACCAATTTGACGGCAAATTAGTACTTTCTTGGCTGCACTGTAAACTGGCCGAAACACCATAATTATGAGCTGAAGAAATGCCATATCCCACATCACAACCTAAAAAACTGTATCCTAGGGCCACCGTATCCCGAGGTTCTACTGTAATGTAATATCTACTTTTATTAAGAAATAAAATTGTGTGTGTGCGTGTGATTTATTTCATCAAATATATAATACATACAATTGCAAACATACGAACAAGAAAACAAAGAAAAGTTTCATACAATCGTATATCAAGAATAAAACAAAAATAGAGATGATGGGGCCAGTGCGAAATAGCAGAGCTAACCGGTCGCAGGCCCGAGTCGACAGCATAAGGCGTAGACACTAATACTCACCAAGCCGAGCTAAGGTGGAGCCTTATCTCCGTTTTAAATTCACCAATAGGTTTTATTAATTTCAATGAGGCTAGCAATTTATTCGGGTGCAGACATCACAAAGTTAGATGTTCGTTGACCAGCAGATGAAGAATAAAAAGGACTAGGAAACGAGGATGATTGAAATCGGGTGTTATAATGTGAAGGTTTTTGAAATATTTGTGAATGATACAGTTTGTGTGCTCTAATAAGTGATTTGTAATGATACATTCTATCAGCAGTCAAAATCTTGGAGTCGTGAAATAAATCAAAAGTTGGGTAACCAAAAGGCTTTTTATATATAATACGCAATATTTTTTTTTGAAACTTAATTAATTTGTCAAGATGAACCCAAGAAGCATTTCCCCATGATTCTATCGAGTAGCATAATTTAGAGTGAATAAAAGAGTAGTGAAGCATTATCAGAATCTTTCTTGGAACAGTAGTGCTTAATCGAAAAAATAGTCCTGAAATAGGTCTTAAGTCAATCAGTAAATTGCCAGTATGTAATCAACCATTTATATTTACAACCAAAATGATACCGATTGCTTCCATGCAAGATGAAAAGTCTGTATGTAGAACACAAGGTCTGACTTTTATATCGGTTGTATAAGACGCACCAACTTTTAAGGGTGATCTTTTTACTTTAAAGGTCGCAGTATATGCGAAAATACATGGGTATATATTCCAATCAGTGCAAGTTGATCAGCAACTGTAAGTTACAAGCTGATAAAGATTGTACAATGGGTATAAATGATTTATGCGTAAAATGTCACAACAATACCATAAAAACCTTCATGTTTTCACCATGAGTGCTTGACTGGACAAATAGTTCTTTAAGGCTGCGGTTGTGCAGTTTTTCTGACTACATTTCTGCATGTTCATCTATTGTTGCAAATTACTTTTTTTCACCCAAAATGAAGCACAATAGTGAGTATGCCATTTAATCAATCACTCTTCCTTCCCGTTTTTACCATTTGAACTTGAAATTTAAAAAGATACATACATGTATATCTACTTTATTAATGGTTATAGATTAAAATAACGTCTGCCTGCACACACAGTGGGTATCTACCTTTTAGCTCCATGCTTTTCCTGGGCGTACTTGGCAGCCACAGGTACGTTATTTAGAAAACAGAATCCAAATGCTGTCCCTTCCTCGGCATGATGACCTGGTGGTCTTGTTATAGCGAACCCGTTTCTACTCTGTATACAAAACAATAAGCACTAGAGAGAAACCTAAACATGAAAGTGTGTGAGTGTTAGTGTTGGCTCTTCAAAGCCACCCTTACCTAGAGTGGTTACTAGGTACACAGGCTAGCCACCCTTACTTAGAGCTTTACAAGTGTGTAAAATTATTAGTCAATCACACCTATGCTATATAAAAACAACATCGAAAGAGGCCGTGGTACAAGTGTTCATGATGTGTACATCTGCTACTTGCCAACTTGCTCGGAGATAGCCACGTATGGGCTCATTCTTCAAGAAATCAATAATCATTATATTGTTACAATATTTAGTAGCTTTAGTTGAATTTATAATAACAATAATACTTTAAATATTAGGATTTTATATAACATTTATGTTTCATACGTATTCACATATATCATTTTGGAGAGAGCAGACAACTCTATGTGTTTGTACCCGGACACAGAAAAGTTCTTTACATATGCCAGACGTATGTATATACAGCTGAGGGTTGCAGATTGAAAATTCTTCTTTTGATGCCATAATTATTTTCCCTTCTGACTTTTTGCATGAAACCCGCCACATTATGGACCCCTACGACATAGCGTGGTTAACATGGCAGACATTCCTGTTTAAATTAATTATTGTTTAGCAAGTCAAAATAAATAGATATAAAATATTTTTAATGGTCACATTAATAACGAGTTCATAAATATGCCCCCAATAGAAATATAATTCAATAGTCTTATTTCTTAATTAGTTGAGGTAAATTCCTCTAGCCCAAACCAAATGGAGAGCAGGTATTTATTACAGGTACACTCAGAGCACTCTGAAACTCACCCGGTGCGCTATTGGCACCATCACGAGTTGACGAATGCCGCATGACAAATGCTGCAATAGTTACTCTAATAGATTTTTTATGTACAGTATAACTTTTTATTGGCAGTAGTAATCAACAAAATTATGTTTTTGATTACATGTCAAAAAGAAAACATGAGAAGACAGAAATCAGGTTTTAACTTTTAACAGAGCAATTTCAATAGATTACAACTAAAAAATAAGGTTTAACAAGGTAGCCCACATGTTCATACACTGTATAATTTCCTATATCTTCATTTACTAACATGGTAAAGTACAAACTCAACAATAATAATAAAAATGTGTTTTAACTGCAGACCAACCTAATCAAACTTCAAATAACTAACCATGAAAAAGAATAATTTTTTAACATGAATAACCCTGAAGGTTTTTCAAAGGTCATTCAAACTAGATGAGCTACAATGCTGTAAAAGAAAATAAGATGTTCGCTTGACAAAATCTTGAAACAAATCAACACAAAGCCTCTTAATAGGGACGAGGTCGAATAACCTCCCAATCAGAACTGCGTAAACCTTTAAAAACTGAGACAAGAACTTGTTATCACATTTCTTCAAAGATCAGAGCGGCAGACTAGTTTTAACTAAAGCCTCTGTGACCTTGCATGAAAGAGGCAAATAAATTTACCAAAGACTAAAGAGCAACTGATCAGAAATAAATTCATAAGCTATTTATATCCAATAGAGACCTACCTCGTTGGTCATGACAGAGTCGACTATGTTGAGGAGGCTGCCAGCAGCCAGTAGAGAAGAACTGTATGTGTCAGGATGAAGGTAGATGGAGTTGTACTTTTCCTCAAGTTCTTTGAAATCTCGAGGTTTCGTGCTTTCTAATGCCTTCAACTCTGCTATGTATTTCTGGCTGCAATAGATAAGCACCCGCCGAGACTGTCACAATTAGAAAATATATACCAAGTCTTAGGTTTGAGTATCGATTCACATTATAGCGCTAGATGGTAACATATGAAGCAGTAGCAGGTAAATTCCCAGGAGATGTAAAACGGAGCAACAAGAAAAAGATACATTAAGGACAGTAAACGGTGAGAGAAAGAAAATATTTTTTAGCAGATTATTAAGCTAGCTCCTTGCCATTAAGAATCCTGCAAAATGGAGGAGAGCATTTGATGTTATTTGGTAAAACTATGAAACAATTAAATAGACAAAAACCAAAGACGTATGACCCGTATTGACAACACGATAGATATTCACATTAAGTTGCAAATCTACTCTTATTCTTATTCCCTCTTACTTCTTATTCCCTATTCTTCTTCTTACTGTTATTCTATTTCTTATTGTCTGATATAAACAGCAGACAATATTTGCCACTTGCATGATAGAAACGGCGAACAACTCCTATAGCAATTTCAGTTCTAGGACTTTCTGGCACCAGACTCTTTAGCAGTGCTATTTTTACACCAATTAAATTATGCAAATATACGATAACTAAATAACACGATGATAATAACAAAGCATGCAAAAACATATTATTCATGAAACTTCACACATAAGAGTATACATATACATGAGAAATATGTAAGAACAAAGAAACTGAAATTTTATTTCAGTTTGGTGTATTTTACTCGTTTAGTTCAGTATTTTACTAGGCATTTTATTGTACATTTAACGTGAGCAGCTCCAACTGATACAGCTGATGGTCCATGGCAATTTCGGTCTTCATCACTTTTTCACTTTTAATCACTATTTCGTTAATTACATGAATGTTTACGTTCGCATCGCCAAATTGGGTTAAAAAATTTCATGAACTAAATCTGTCAAATAGGTAAATGTAGCTGTTATGCAAAATTTTTAATTGTCGCTTTGCTTAAAATTTGTTGAGCCGTAATAACTCACAACGAAAGATAGATAAATTCTGAACTCGTAACATGCGTCCGAATGTCTGTGCCGAAACGCCATATGCCAGAAATCGTCACGCCAAAAAGTCCTGCCACAAAATGTCTGCGCCAAAAAGTAACATTCTGCTCAATCTGTAGGATATAAATGACAGAGACTCAGGTCTGAAATCGTATGATTAAAGCATGTCACAACTGTTAGTGAGGTACAGTTGGGTAAAACTGGCTGATAATATCCTTCTTAACATGTACATGTATTACTAGCAACTAAAAACAGTAAACTTTTAAAACACGCGAGTTAGTAGGGGATAACTCCCATTATTACCTGTGCACTGAGCTTAGTTCAGCCTTGGTTGCCTTACGACTTTTTAGTTTGATACACTTGCTGAGCAGCCCGTAGTCTTCCAGCATCTGATGAATTCGAGCTATCCTTTCAGGCTTTTCCGGGTGTGTTGGATCCATGGCGCATTTGTGTTTCAGCATGCCTTCGTCATATACATAGCTAGACCTGCACACGAAACAACAGTTATATCCACGGAATATACACTCCACATCGTAACCCAACAACGACAAACCAGCAGATGTTTGGCAGAGAACTAAAGGTGGTTCTAAAACATTAATGCAAAGTGAAGACTTCCCAACAAGACATACAATTTCATCATTCATAGAATTATGTATGTACTCAAAAAACAAAACATAGCCTTAGGCCTACAGTTACGAAATAACCTCAGCCATGACTGTGAACTACTGATAAAGTTTAAATAGCCCAACCTCGCTGTTGTAGTTCTTGTTGGATGCTCGGCAACAATCTTTCTTATTTGCTCACTAAACTTTTCTTTGACATCTTCTGGCTGTGGGGTTTCCTTATTGAGCTCATGATATGCGGGAGAACCAGTTACAAACGGCGCCGGACCTCTACAAAAAAGGTACATTAGTAACATAAGCCTGAATAGTCTAGCATTTTATCAAACATCTTCACACATTGTCACTAAGGTCTGATAAGCTTTTCTATAAGAATCTCTACTATAATAACAGCCGTATATGTTCGCTTGTCCGAAGCCATAGTGGTTGTGACAAAAGATTGCATCTGGTGGGTTTTGAACTCACACCATTCAGCTTAATGGCTCGACTCGGTAACGTCTGCAGTAGTTAGCCACCTTAGCCATTGCTGAATAATTGTGCACATATTTATTCTCGGCGCTTCATTGGCTCACCTGACGATATTTCACAGTAAACGAGGCTGCCAGAGTACTAGTGAGAAATAGCAAAGCACTCATATGTTAAAAGTGCGAAGAAGCTAACAGTCACACTCAGTGTGAACCCATAACATAAATTGGTCAATCACAGAATCCTTTGTAGCCTCCGAATCACAATCAAGCACAGATAAATGCTAGGGAGCATACTAAACACTGCGAAGAGAGGTACACATTAGATGCCAAAAAACTAATTTTGGAAAGATTTAACTGCCAGTTCCTATAGTCTCCTTATAGTCTCATATACTCATAGTCTCCTATAAGTATATGAAACTAAATGATTATAATTTTATATACTATTCATTTTATATACTTGTCAAGCTATACGAGTATATGAACTATACTCATATAGTTTGACTATCAAAGCATGATGAATGTGCTCACCGTAGGAACAAGTAGTAACAACTAACACGCCTATCTTCACATTCTCCACAGAACTAAGTACATAGACTCAAAGACAAGGGCTCGTTGCGACCATCTATTTTTATTGCAGCAAATAGTTTGAGGCTAATGATGTGAGAAGACAACTCCAAATGAAAGCCACAATTTATGGCTGGTGAAAACCTGTTTCAATGCAACATAATAAATATAAACGCAGTTATTAAAATTCAAGAAAGGTGTGGACAAAATTATTAGAACATGATGTTTAGGAGATAGGAGAGTGAGATGAGCTAATGCTTAGTGTATAAGTGACCTTGACAAAGTACTCACTATATTTGCTTGATTAGAATGTGGACCGAACTGAAACGTCTGAATGCAAAACAGTTGTTTGCAATTATTGTACATACATGTATATGAACTTAGACTGAGTCGATTAAATTATTGTACATATATGAACTTGGAGTGAGTCATTTCAATTATTGTACATATATGAACTTGGAGTGAGTCATTTCAATTATTGTACATATATGAACTTGGAGTGAGTCATTTCAATTATTGTACATATATGAACTTGGAGTGAGTCAATTCAATTATTGTACATATATGAACTTGGAGTGAGTCAATTCAATTATTGTACATATATGAACTTGGAGTGGGTCATTTCAATTATTGTACATATATGAACTTGGAGTGAGTCATTTCAATTATTGCACATATATGAACTTGGAGTGAGTCATTTCAATTATTGCACATATATGAACTTGGAGTGAGTCAATTCAATTATTGCACATATATGAACTTGGAGTGAGTCAATTCAATTATTGTACATATATGAACTTGGAGTGAGTCATTTCAATTATTGTACATATATGAATTTGGAGTGAGTCGTTTCAATTAGTGCACATATATGAACTTGGAGTGAGTCAATTCAATTATTGTACATATATGAACTTGGAGTGAGTCATTTCAATTATTGTACATATATGAACTTGGAGTGAGTCGTTTCAATTATTGTACATATATGAACTTGGAGTGAGTCAATTCAATTATTGTACATATATGAACTTGGAGTGAGTCAATTCAATTATTGTACATATATGAACTTAGACTGAGTCATTTCAATTATTGTACATATATGAACTTGGAGTGAGTCGTTTCAATTATTGTACATATATGAACTTGGAGTGAGTCATTTCAATTAGTGCACATATATGAACTTGGAGTGAGTCATTTCAATTATTGTACATATATGAACTTGGAGTGAGTCAATTCAATTATTGTACATATATGAACTTGGAGTGAGTCAATTCAATTATTGTACATATATGAACTTAGACTGAGTCATTTCAATTATTGTACATATATGAACTTGGAGTGAGTCATTTCAATTATTGTACATATATGAACTTGGAGTGAGTCATTTCAATTATTGTACATATATGAACTTGGAGTGAGTCATTTCAATTATTGCACATATATGAACTTGGAGTGAGTCAATTCAATTATTGCACATATATGAACTTGGAGTGAGTCAATTCAATTATTGTACATATATGAACTTGGAGTGAGTCATTTCAATTATTGTACATATATGAATTTGGAGTGAGTCGTTTCAATTAGTGCACATATATGAACTTGGAGTGAGTCGTTTCAATTATTGTACATATATGAACTTGGAGTGAGTCATTTCAATTATTGTACATATATGAACTTGGAGTGAGTCATTTCAATTATTGCACATATATGAACTTGGAGTGAGTCAATTCAATTATTGCACATATATGAACTTGGAGTGAGTCAATTCAATTATTGTACATATATGAACTTGGAGTGAGTCATTTCAATTATTGTACATATATGAATTTGGAGTGAGTCGTTTCAATTAGTGCACATATATGAACTTGGAGTGAGTCGTTTCAATTATTGTACATATATGAACTTGGAGTGAGTCAATTCAATTATTGTACATATATGAACTTGGAGTGAGTCATTTCAATTATTGTACATATATGAATTTGGAGTGAGTCGTTTCAATTAGTGCACATATATGAACTTGGAGTGAGTCAATTCAATTATTGTACATATATGAACTTGGAGTGAGTCGTTTCAATTATTGTACATATATGAACTTGGAGTGAGTCAATTCAATTATTGTACATATATGAACTTGGAGTGAGTCAATTCAATTATTGTACATATATGAACTTAGACTGAGTCATTTCAATTATTGTACATATATGAACTTGGAGTGAGTCGTTTCAATTATTGTACATATATGAACTTGGAGTGAGTCATTTCAATTATTGTACATATATGAACTTGGAGTGAGTCATTTCAATTATTGTACATATATGAACTTGGAGTGAGTCATTTCAATTATTGTACATATATGAACTTGGAGTGAGTCATTTTAATTATTGTACATTTATGAACTTGGAGTGAGTCAATTCAATTATTGTACATATATGAACTTAGACTGAGTCATTTCAATTATTGTACATATATGAACTTGGAGTGAGTCGTTTCAATTATTGTACATATATGAACTTGGAGTGAGTCATTTCAATTATTGTACATATATGAATTTGGAGTGAGTCATTTCAATTAGTGCACATATATGAACTTGGAGTGAGTCAATTCAATTATTGTACATATATTAACTTAGACTGAGTCATTTCAATTATTGCACATATATGAACTTAGACTGAGTCATTTCAATTATTGTACATATATGAACTTGGAGTGAGTCGATTCAATTATTGACTCAGTCCGAGTTCATGGATGGAATTGACCTGGCTAACAGCATAGACAATTTTAATAGCTCTTTACTACAAAGTGCTCTATACACATTGTATATTACTTTATTAGCAACAAATTCGTATCAAATGAAATGTGCTATGGGGAGATGATTCCTGAATTAGTATTGCTACACCTGGGGATCAGAAGCCAAATAGATAAGGAACAACAGATGGATGAGTTGAACTCGATGAACTCCACTAGTATATGGGAATATATAAGTGTAATTAGTTTATCTAAGTGTAGATAGTTTATGTGAGTGTATATGTAAGTATATATATAAATGTGTTTCACTTTTATCTATATATAAATCTCAGTGTATGTCGCTTGTTTTCTGGCATAGCTGTGTCCAATTATAGTGATTAATAACTAGGAGCCGAGTGTGTTTCAGGCACTTCCTGTATGAGGCGAAACAAAGAAATAAGTTCACATGTAAATAGTAATACAGGAATTATCATGAACTGTCTCATAAAATAGCGTAGCAGTTAAAGTGCTACATAGGTTGTTCGAACAGATGATATACATGCACATGTAGCACGAAGAGGAATGATCTACATACACATGTAGCACGAAGAGGAATGGTGTACATGTATATGTAGCACAGAGAGGAATGATATACATGCACATGTAGCACGAAGAGGAATGATCTACATACACATGTAGCACGAAGAGGAATGATCTACATACACATGTAGCACGGAGAGGAATGGTGTACATGTATATGTAGCACAGAGAGGAATGATATACATACACATGTAGCACGGAGAGGAATGGTGTACATGTATATGTAGCACAGAGAGGAATGATATACATGTACATGTAGCACGAAGAGGAATGATATACATGTACATGTAGCACGAAGATGAATGGTCGAATGGGTGGCTCCTTGAACCTTGAACTTGAATCCTTGAGTTGGCTTCGAACCCTTGACCAAGATAATTGGTGAAAAAAATCTTGAAACCAGTTTGTATGATAAAAAAGCCACTGATAGTTCTCGACTTGTCGTTCTACTATACCTACTAAACTACAACTATTTTCTACATATTTGAAAAGCAAAAATCTACCCTGTACGAAGGTTGGTTTTTACAGAAAACTTGGTTTATTTGGCAAATAAAAACTTTCTCATAAATAGCGCGTCTTACAAACACGCATAAAAATTTAAAAAAACAGCAGAAAATACACTAGCTAACACGACGAAAATTGTTATCATATACTTGACTATAGCTTCATAATTACGTATATTAAAAGATGGCTAATAACTCGCTAGATTTAACTGTCAAAAATGGGGCTGTTGATTTTATACTCTGGTTACATGCACGAAGTTGCTGTCTTGTTCAATAGACGTGCGATATAAAGTTATATCTGAAACTGGGGACATCGGTCTATTGTACTTGCATACACCAACAACACAAGAAAAAAGACTACATATAAATGTCATAGCTATGAGAAAGACCATTCATGACAGGCCAATGAGAACAAGAAGGTTAGAATCTTGAGCCTTCTCCGAGTGGCAGTAAACCGATACATAAATCAAAGTTAAAGTAATCAATGCTGAAATACTAGAGGCGCTTATGGAAAGAAAAATCTTTTGAGTTGAACCAACATTCAAAGATGTGACTATTCCAAGGATGGAGATTATCATCAAGATGAGACTGAAGTTGATGCTCATGATAAAGATGAACATCAGTTTACCGTCGAGAGAGCTCCTTTCCAAGCAAACTAGTAGAATTCCCCATACAAGCCCTGTTATTCCTGTTGCAAATTGCAAAAATGAAGCAGCCATGAACCAAATGTAAAAGTTCCATAAAACGGCAAAGGATTGTCTTGGATGAAGATGTGATGAGGATGTAAATTCGGAGTTGTTGACTAGCAATCCTGTTCTAGACATTCCAACTTGTCGTATTATAACGTCTCTTGTGTGGACCGATTGTAATCTCTTTGTGTGTACCGAATAGCTTCACTGTGAACTGTGTGTACTGATACTAACTGATACAAACTGTGTACATGTAATGATTGATACACAGATCAAACTCTCAAACTTGTTATGACTTACGAATTGTCAACTATGATTTCATCCCCTGTGCTATTTAAAGCTCACACAAAATTAATTAGACATTTCTTCATGGAATAGTGTAATAGCAACACAAACGGCTATCAACCAATCATTGCAAGTTTATAGGATATGGTGCATCATGTATAAGATATGGGGCATCATGTGTATAGGACATGGTGCATCATGTATAAGATATGGTGCATCATGTGTATAGGACATGGTGCATCATGTATAAGATATGGTGCATCATGTATAAGATATGGTGCATCATGTATAAGATATGGTGCATCATGTATAAGATATGGTGCATCATGTGTAAGATATAGTGCATCATGTGTATAGGGTATGGTGCATCATGTATAAGATATGGTGCATCATGTGTAAAGGATATGGTGCATCATGTATAAGATATGGTGCATCATGTGTATAAGATATGGTGCATTTTGTATAAGATATAGTGTATCATGTGTAAGATATAGTGCATCATGTATAAGATATGGGGCACTGTGTATAGGGAAAGGTAATAATATATACAGTAGATATTTAGATATAACACAGAAAGGATCAAACCAAAATGACACCTTTCAGATGAACTAAAGTTACAGTAAATAGGACACTGATAAAAACTTTTTATTTAACTAAAACCAAACAATCTGACATCCAAGACAAAGTAGATGATATCAATAAATTTTTTGCTAAAGATACTATTTCTTTCAAATAATAATGAAAAAAACTATATAAACAAAATTCAAAAGATATGATAAGAAATGAACTTCAGTGCAAGAGTTAGTAATAAACTACAAGTCAACACAAGCAATTATTGTAGTAAAATAAGAAAACAAAGATTTAATCATACAACAAAGCTACAGCAGTGTTTAAACTGTTTCTGAGTGGCAGTTATTGTTTACAGGTACATCAGTGTCTGCCTTGCATACAATTGAAGGCCTGCAGCAATTCAGCGTTAACATCATTAAAATGACAACAGCGCAGACGAACGTCGCGCACTCCAGGAATACAGCTATTGTGAGAATACATATAAGAACGTGATATGTACCAGTGCTGCTCCCCAAACTTGATAATTCATTAAGCATAACAAACGCTTGAAGCCAAATTACCAATCCAAAAACTGAAAATCCGACTGTAACCATGGCGTCTATAATCAGCAGAGGTAAGATGTGGATTATGGCTGTTTTCTTGACCAGATGCAATCCACAAATTACAAACACAGTCAGTCGTAAAGAGATTGTTTATAATGAGGAGTAAGAAATCCGGCAGCCTTGTTTCAGAAATGCAGTCCTTTGAAATGGCGAATACGATAGAATAAATAACTGTAGCTGTCATCTGCCCGAATATGATGATCAGAAGAACCATGAATGTTTCCTGCAGCATTTGTTCTGGAAACAGGCGTGACATTGGTGTAAGTCGGCGGCGGCTACTACCCTCTGATGCCATTTTGAATCTTCAAGTATCCTCCGCTCACAAGTTATAATGTGTATGAAGGCAACACAGCGAAACGTCCGCTGGAAATCTTACTAGTGAGAAAGCGATAGGCTTATCATGGTTTGACGTAAGAACTGTCAAATATATTGGTAAAAAAATCGTTTGATGTTTTATAAAGTTTCATAGTAAAATTCTTTGCTGAATTGTTGTTTGATTTGATGTCATTCGCAGAACATCCAATACGAATGGTGCCTCAGTAGATAAAACGTTGATGTATCAGCGACAGCAACCACACACGATGCGATCAGAGAAGTATTGGACTAGTTTTTGATGCCATTTGCAGCCCATTCAATAAGAACCGTGCCTCAGTAATGTATATGTCCATGTAACAGCGATGATACCTGTACTGTGATGTTATGCCAGAAGTGTTGGACTATTTTTGGATGTCGTTCACAGCACATCCAAATAGAAGAGAGCCTCAGCAGATTAAATGTCAATGTAGCAGTGATAGCAACTGCACACACTGCTGTCAGAGAAGTGTTGGATTGCAGAAAAGCAAAGGTATGCAGGTTTTAAAACCTTTATCATGAAATCTTTATTAAAAACTTTGCCATGAAACCTGCTATTGTAAAATCAAAAAATTCCCGATATGGCTTTTCCAAACATTAGCCTTTTTATTGACTACTTTGATATCATCAACTGCAGTCAGGAATAAGTTTCTCTGTCACATTGTAATAAAATCAAATACGGCAGAAAAGAATACAAGCTTTCAATTACTAATACGTTAACACTACTTACACATGTTATTTTTATAAAAATAATCGTAGCAAATATAACCAAACTGTTTTAACGCTTTTAGTTAAAGGTTGACTTGCAACAAAATTCACATTACAATTGTTTGGTATCACAAGATTCACTATGTCTTACTCTGTTGTGTTGTAGGTGCCAAATATGTGGAAAGGTGATTACAAGCTCTTAAAAGCTAAAAACAAACAGTTAATCGCAGCCACACGAGACCGCCATAGTTTGGATTCCCTTTCCAAAATGGCTCAAATGTGACACATTTGTGAGAGATGGTTTCTGTTTACACTTTCATGCAACCTTATTCGTCGAAATATTTTCACAAATATACTTCACGCATTCAATAAAACCATGTCTATTGTTCTTACGCGTCTGTTTTATCGTCATTGTAATGCTGTCACTTTTAGCAGTGATATCTAATAACTTACCGTAAAAATTCATGTAACTTTTTAACCTTACCTCGAAGGAGTACATATCATTGTCTGATAATCATGACGAGCCTGCTGGTCCACCTGTGATAATCGAAAAGTGCTGCAAAAATTATTTGCGAAATATTGGGTCACATGATCAGATTACGACTTGACAATTAGACCAGGCCGAAACAAAACTGTAAAATAGCGGCGAGCATCTATATTTGATACGGGGTCTTCGGTAAAACCCGAAGTGTTTGTCATAAACTAGTACTACGATAAGTTTTATATTGAGCTTTGCATTGGCCTTTCAATTCACGTGAGAACATACGTGACAAGACGATAACCAAATTTCGTGGCTACGTCATCGAAATAAAGAGATTCCAATATACGGCGGCTTTTCTTTTTTGAGCTTTTAAGAGCTTGTAATCACATTTCCACATATTTGGCACTTACAACACATTAGAGTAAGACATGGTGAATCTTTTGATACCAAATAACTGTAATGTGAATTTTGTTGCAAGTCAACCTTTAAGTCTAACAATATATATACAAGCAGGACCCCTGATCATAGAGACCTATACACTAACACTAACAACTGTCTATCAACTGTGGAACTACTTAGAATAGTACAATTCCTTTCGAACTGAATATCATTTTGAAGTTCCAAGCTTGTAGAACTCAATAAAAAAGGAAAACAGAAGTCAAATACAGTCATACCCCGACATACGAGAAAATCGAGATACTTGCATGATTTCGAGATATGAGCCAAATTTCGAGCAAGTTTCTTTCTTGAGATACGAGTAATCTTTGAGATACGAGCGTACGACCTAGTTTTCGATGGCAACTTTATGGTCAAGTATGCGAGAGGCCGCTTTCAAAAACAGCATCGGTCAGTCTTTCTCTTCGAATCAGTTTGAAAAAGGTTGGCTGAAAGTTATAGTGAATACTTGCACACAGCGCCAAACCAAAAAAGCCAAAATCAAGGTAAGTTTAGTCAGAGATTAAAACTTAACTTTAAGTGTATGTTTAGTAAGGTAAATTAATTTTAGTTATATTCAAAGTTTCTGTTACATTGCGTCACCAAAAATTTAGTGTACCAAGCGCTTTGCTGTCAAGTAATTCTCAGACTGCCGTTCGCCTCAACGCCTGTCAAGAAGGTAAAAACTTACAGTAGTGTACATAGTAATGTTACATTTTACTGCAGATTTTGACAACTACATATTACTACATATTACGCATTTGTTACTTTCTTAGCGTAGGTACTGAATTGCAACAATTAAAAACACATTTTTCCATCGTAATATGCTGTTTTATGTGTTTTTTTTTTCAAAATATAGTAACAGATTAATTTGCATGTAGTTATTTTATATAGGAATTAGTGCCTTGAGACGCGAGTAAATTGACACACGAGTTTAATCTCAGAACGCATTAAGCTCGTATGGCAAGGCGTGATCGTATTCACATTCGTCACATTCTTAAAAAGAAGAGATGTTTTAGAGGTAACTGAAGAAACATCCTGATTGCAGTACGCGGAGTCTGATACAATGTGTATATTTATTATGAATAGAAGCTTTTTAGCTTTTGTCTATTTTTGACTCATTGCCAAGAATGTCAATTAGTGTGTCAATGGAAACAAATGTTCTGTCAGCAGCCATTTTCTATTTCTCGGTCGGATAGAAGTGCCGTCAGAATTTTGGCGATATTTTGAGAGCTAATAAACCAATTGACTTGAAACTTTAGAGTTTTATGGAAAACTTATTAACGACAAAAAATTTGTAAACCTAGGTAAACCAACAGTGCGAAAAAACAAAGAGAAACTACGCAATCGAGTTTACTGGGGTGTGGAATTAGGTGGGAAAACAATTCCCAAATAATCTCAGACCCAGGCTTCAAAGTATTAAACATTGAAACGGGTTAAGTTGACAGCAAACAACATGTTAGTGGTTCTAAGGCTAAGGTTCTATACCTAATGAAGGCTATGAAAAATAATAAGCTAGATTATAAAATCTGAGAAAAAACATACCTTGAATCAAAGCTGTCCAGATTCACAGCTTTTTCTGTGACATCTGTACGCTGATACTTGAAACATTTCCAATGAGGTCTCATGACATTGATACAATTGAGCAATGTGTTTACGAGTCTGCAACAAAAGCATACACAAACATAATCTACTATGGCCATCAAGCCATCACATTCATTTGAACCTGAATGTTTTAAAAGCCCAGAATTGTAAATAGTGCAGCTAAGTAAACTGTTTAAAAATTAAACCGAGTTGTCTTCCCTTTTGAAAGAAAACACAATAACAAACATGAAGTAGCTGGATATTGCATTTTTATAAATTTAAAATTCCTTTGGTCTTTTACATAAAAATAAAGGAATAATAGATTTTAAATTAGTTTTCAAATAAGTTTGAAAGCAGTTTTTACTATATGCTAGTATCAACATGACTAAATTATTTACACACACTTTTCATCATTGTCAGATAAACGATGTAAAGAGTAATAACAACAGATTCAATGATAGTTTACAATAGGTTTATGTTTTACGCTTAATGGTATAAATCACTAAACTGAAATTGCGCAAATTCCAACACGCTTGAAAAACTTGTTACTACTAAATCATTTTAAATGATTTAGTGATTTAATGATACAAAATAACAATGCAAGCCACACCTACTGTTGGAATAGCTGGCATCTATATATAGAAAGTAACTACAAAGACAAGTTAAGTCCTTACTAGTAAAAGGCACACTCAGTTACTGATGGCATTTCTATCAATTCTGTCATTTTGGAATTCTCTGTGTTTTACAAATACTACTCCAATTCATAATAAAATAAAATACGCTCTACATGATAAAGTATCATAAACTCGTCATAAAAATAACCAAAAATCAACATGAAGCTTCACTCTTTCTGATTCTCCTACAACTAGCAAGCACCTGGATCCCCTTGCCATACATAGATAAACCAAACCTACCTACATATCCAAACTAAAACAATGAGCGAGCACCTGATCTACTTGCCATACTTGTCTAAAGGAAGCCTATTAACATACTCAGGCTGAGGGGGCTGAGTAGGGCTGAGCATGGGACAGCAGTCATCAAGTAATGCCCTGAGAGAGTAGCCAACTGACTCACTCAGAGACTCTAGATTGTACCCTCCCTCCAATATCACTGCCAGCCGCCCATCGGCCAAACTCTTTAACTTGTGCACCAAGTGACTGAAGACAGGAGGAGAAAGCTTCATCTCACCCTAAAACGCATCAGGCTATGCAAACAATATTTAAAACAACCATAGTGAAGTGGAACGTAACTCTTATAGTAAACATAACTCTTTCAGGGCCTCCTTTAAAGGTGGCCCTGAAAAATGCCGAGTGTTTTGGCTGGCTTTTGTCTACCAGTCCCTCTGGGGCTCGTCCAGAGCAACGACGAAAATTCAAAGTTACTTTTACGATATGTATTTGTCAGATGACAAGAAGCGCAGGTACGCTAGAAATAATTGTATAATTATGTTTAAAATTATGTCAAATTCTTTTGGAGTTTTGCTATCATGTACCATTTTATTTCAACAGTGCACTTAAGGTCCATTACGCCCGCTACCATTGGCTGCCCAATCGGGACGCTAGAATTTCAACTAGCGGAGGACAATAGAGAGCGAGTTACTCTCATGAAGGAAGAAGATGTAAGGCGAGGTATTTTCAACAGTCAGCAGATTTTGCTCTGCCTTGTGAGCTGGGCCTCACATTCTCACCCTCTAGCCTTGTGAAATGATCTGCTTGAGCTACTCTCACTCTTGCCCGTTAGTTGTGGACCTCGAGTCCTAACCACTGTAACGCCTTGAGAATCGGTGTTCCCTCTAACCTAACTGGTGTGCCTCAAAATTGAACATTAATGAACACACAAACAAACGCACAAGTAGTAACGTTGACTATGAGCATCACGCGTTATACATATTCACACACTTGCCCACATTATTGATATACATGTTACTTAAATATATTCTCTGATTTGCTCATATTATTGCTGCGGCAAATATTTAATCACGATTGCGTAACATATTCATTTCAACATTATTTGTCACTGATTATTATAGAGTGGCAATTTCCATCACCTATTATCACGAATCCTCACAATTTTTTGTTATTACTGAGTGATGACTCATACTATCTTTGTATTGATATCGTACATATGGACACTGGAATAACACAATACTCCCATTAACCTGCCAGTGACTTTGCTCAATGGCTGATGTGCTAGTTGATACAAATGTCTGTGACAGAACGGATTCCTTGCAACAGCAATGTGCTCGCTTATTTAGAAATCATAGAAAGCATAGGACTCATGACAAGCTTTACCTAGTAATAACTAGAATTTTGTGATAGCATAAAATTTGGCACATTAGGAACAACTGCTATTGTAACACAAAAATAAAAGGTGCTGGTATCAATACTGCACGTTATCATTTCTGACCAATTTAACATTGATTCAATAGCCACCTTTATTAACGATGAGCAAATGGGTAAAATGGAAATCGATGCAACAAATGTAAAATGAACCTGATTTCAAATAAAGGGCATTTAATGAAAATTGTAATATGTCGGACGACGACCAATAATTTCAGCGAATCAAACATACAAAAATTATTTCTTCCTTATCAATTACAAAGGCTTACAAACAGAGAGAGCAGTAGTCATAATTTGAAGCGACCAATAGCAATACAGCAGAGTAGCAAACGACTAATAGCAATACAGCAGAGTAGCAAACGACCAATAGCAATAAGGCAGATTAGCAAAATGAAACAAATCCCGAGCAACGCTCGGTTTAATGCTAGTTGTATCAAATATTGTACCTCAGGACAACCAAGAGCGCAGTCATACCCAGCTGACACAATGACAGCAGACGGATTAAATTCCATGGCAAGAGGCATGATGAGCTGGTGAAAAATTGCCAGGTAGTCTCCATCTGTCATTCCAGTCTACAGCACACAACAAATATGTGACAAAAAGCACTTATTACAAAAAGTGTAACACAGTATGAAGTGTTGTGAAATAGAAACACAGATCTAAATACGTATTACAAACTGATTCAACTACGCATTACGAACTGATTCAACTACGCATTACAAACTGATTCAACTACGCATCACAAACTGATTCAACCACGCATTACAAACTGATTCAACTACGCATTACAAACTGATTCAACTATGCATTACAAACTGATTCAACTACGCATTACAAACTGATTCAACCACGCATTACAAACTGATTCAACTACGCATTACAAACTGATTCAACTACGCATTACAAACTGATTCAACTACGCAGTACAACCTGATTCAACTATGCATTACAAACTGATTCAACTATGCATTACAAACTGATTCAACTATGCATTACAAACTGATTCAACTACGCATTACAAACTGATTCAACTACTATATATCAGTTTAACTTGTTCTGATGAAAACTTATCCTTTTCGACGAAACATTTACTTTGTTCAGTAGAAAATTTACCTTGTTCGGTGGAATAGTTACCTTGTTCAGTGAAATGTTTACCTTGTTCTGTAAAATATTTACCTTGGTCGGTGGAATATTTGCCATGATCAGTAGAATAGTTACCTTGTTCAGTGGAATATTAAGGTTGTATCCTAGTCCTTCTCCTTCCCCGATATGGTCATAGTCGGACTTCCTCAGATTTGGCCAAAACCAACCATGCTCGTATCGGTGTATTGACATGTACATCACTCTATAATAGAGCACAAGATTTATGATATATACAGTACATAGAAATACACACATCTATACATACATCTACATTTATATATACATATAAACTTCATGGCTTATATATAAATATTCCTTCAAAAGAACTACCTACCGTATTGAACTATGAGTTATGAGAGCATCTTATATGGTTCATAGAGTAAACCACTGTATAAAGTGACATTTAGCATATAATAGTACTACAACAGAAGGTAAACAAGAGACAATAGTTTTGGTAAACTGCATCAATTTACAAAATTGTTCAGTTACCTTGAATCTTTGTAAAACAAGTCTTGAGTTCCATTGCCATGATGCACGTCCCAATCGACAATGAGAACTCGGTTAATATCCAGTTTTTCTAAACAGTGATTGGCTGCGATAGCCACATTGTTGAAGTAGCAGAGACCCGCACCCTCCTCCCTAGTGGCGTGGTGCCCTGGAGGTCTGCATAGAAAGACGCAGTTCCTAGACTAGTTACGCAGAGACATGATGTCATACAATCATATAGTCCTACATATATAAATTGAGAATGTATAGTCTCAAAGTTATACGGCCAACGAATTATTTAAGTAAACAAAAGTGAATAAGTTCATTAAGTTACACAGTCACGTAATCACACAGAGACACTAAAGTTAAGGGTTGAACAGCCACATGCACTCAACCAGCATCAATTAATAATAATAATGTAATAATAGCATTAAAGTGAATAAACGCAGGAGAAAAACGAAAGAGTATATGCCATACCTTATGACAGCCAGTCCATTGCCCACCCTATCTGAGACTATTGCCTTCATCATTTCAATGGCAGCACCAGCTGCCAGCCTGGCACATTCCATGACATTCTAAAAGAAAGGATAGCTACATAAAATAGTGTGTCCAATGATATCTATGTTACTAGCTATCATATTCTACACATACGGCAAGTCTGACTAAATGTGCCTACGCAATCACATTCTTATCAGGATTGCTTAGAGGCACATTTTACAAAGTCCATTCAAGCGAACATAATCGAAATTTCTTTTAGTGTTAAATATGTTTATTGAGGTTTAAATAGGAGTATACAATGAAAAACTCTTTTGTGACTTTAAAACCGAAAAAAAAACTCCAAACTCTATTGTTAACAACAACCGAAGCGTATTACATGTGAAATATTCAATGAAAAAGCTTCTTTGGAAGTATTTGAAAATTTGTGACTAGAATGTATTGCTAGTGAGAGTGTGTCTCAATGGATAGACTCAGATATAACAAGGTGTCTTATTGGTTAGTTTAGATATAACAAGGTGTCTCAGTGAATAGACTCAGATATAACAAGGTGTCTCAGTGGCTAGTTTACATATAACAAGGTGTCTCAATGGATAGACTCAGATATAACAAGGTGTCTTATTGGCTAGTTTACATATAACGAGGTGTCTCAATGGATAGACTCAGATAGAACAAGGTGTCTCAGTGGCTAGTTTAGATATAACAAGGTGTCTCAATGGATAGACTCAGATATAACAAGGTGTCTTATTGGTTAGTTTAGATATAACAAGGTGTCTCAATGGATAGACTCAGATATAACAAGGTGTCTTATTGGTTAGTTTAGATATAACAAGGTGTCTCAGTGAATAGACTCAGATATAACAAGGTGTCTCAGTGGCTAGTTTACATATAACAAGGTGTCTCAATGGATAGACTCAGATATAACAAGGTGTCTTATTGGTTAGTTTAGATATAACAAGGTGTCTCAGTGAATAGACTCAGATATAACAAGAGGTCTCAGTGGCTAGTTTACATATAACAAGGTGTCTCAATGGATAGACTCAGATATAACAAGGTGTCTTATTGGTTAGATCTGCATCTAACCAATAAGATATATAGATAGATATAACTTCAAAGGTGACTTAATGCCTACAGAAGTTAACGTTTGCAAATGTTAGCTTTTCATGCTTGCGCCAGCTACTGCTGAACTGACAGGCCGACTTTTGTGGCTTTACCAGAATGCAGTCTAATAGGCCAGATAATCTCGGGCAAACCAGGCCAAGAGTAAAAACGTGCTCGCCCAAGCTCTCGAATTAGAGTGCAAAACACTTGATGTAAAGAGGTTGTCCTTTCAGCTTTTAATAAACAATAATCATAACAGAATAATAATAACAATAGTAATAATAACAGAAAGAGTCGCTAGCAAGTTTATCACATTGCTGAACGTGATCGATGAATAATTAATTGCGCATAATATAAAGGCTTTTTCAGACTGGCTAGTGAGGTGTAGGACTAGGTCTTGGTACTCAGACTGGTAGAGTGGTCGAAGATACTGACAGGCTGGTCAGTATCCTAGACCACTCTACCACCACTGCTGCCAGTTCAGAGTCATCAAAGATCTGAATCATTCAGCTACTACGATCCGATATACAAGACACGCGACACCTTGTGAAATGCGATGCTATCAAAACCATGTTCCATGGTGATGAGCTCATCGTCGGAGAGTTCACGGCTAGACTTAACCTTCTCCACATAGTCTCGTGCATGCATAGTTAGCAAGTCAGCATCGTCAGCAGGGGTGACCTGCAATAAAGTTCAGTTAATATAATAGATGTATGTATAAGAGACCTTGTGCATGCAAATGTTGTGGTAGCCATGCTCCATGCTAATCAGCTCATCGTCTGAAACTCTACTCGTGGATTTGATTTTTTCTACATATTCTTCCTCGTGTGTGGTAAGAAGATCGGCATCAGTAGCCATGGTAACCTGAAATACAGTCGGATAAAAACTACAGGGTTTAATGATACACAAGAGCATTGACTGCACACCGCCAGCAGGCCTGTTGTACATACAAATAATAGATACACTCTTTCAAGGTCTGTTAGTAAAAAAATGACCGTCTCTAATAACGAATGCTGTATAGTGGTTTAACAACCCGGATTACTGGAACCGCTAAAGTGAAAGCAGCAAGTTTCTCTGCTTTAAGGTGCATTTACATCAGGCCGATTGGTGGGAGTTGCTTCCACGTCTTTAAAGTCGGTTTGATGTAAAACGCAAATTAGTTGTAAAAACTACTTTGTCTCAGTCACCGACACAAGATCGGTGAAATGCAGCACGCTGTGTTTGTCCGTTTTAGACGAGCCTCATCGAGGGTGTACAACAAAAAATTGACCAATCATATCTCACATTAGCGCCAGAAATACAAGCATAGAAAGATGGCGCCGTATCCTGTTCTCCCAAAGGATCAGTTGAAAATGACATTAAAATCGATAAATACTGAGCAACTAATTACTATGTTGCGGCCATTAATTTTTATTTGGAGCCGCACACTTCCGCATCTAGTAAATATAGACAGTATCTAGTAATATAGACAGTATATAACAATTATAGAAATACCCAGTAATTATAGGCATCCCCCTTGATTCTATTCAGCACTTAAGAAGTTTAGAGAGCCTATAGTTATTATAGTCTGCAATCAGTAATTATAATAATTATAATCAACATTATAGTAATTATGTATAGACACCACTTAGCATTTGTATACAGAATCTGGTCACCATAGACAGCCTCAATAAAAAAACAGACAGATATTAGTAATTATATACATCAAATAGTAATTATAGGCAGCACATAGTAACTATAGTCAGCACATAGTAATTATAGACACCATATAGTAATTATAGACAGCATATATTAATTATAGACATCACATAGTAATTATAGACAGCACATAGTAACTATAAACAGCACATAATAATTATAGACACCATATAGTAATCATAGACAGCACATAGTAACTATAGACAGCACACAGTAATTATAGACACCATATAGTAATTATAGACAGCATCTAGCATACAAAAGGTATGGGTATGTATGTGAAATGATCAGAAAGGCTTCCGTGAGAACATCACTCCAAAAACCCAAAGTTGTTCATCCCATAATCATCTTTGCAAACAATTAGGTTTCCCATAGACATGGAGCATATGTTGAACAAATTAGAACAAATTTATTTACAATGATATATCGTATATTATCCTGTAGTAGGGTGGTAAGCAGTCATATTTGTAGCTTCGTGATTTTGATTACAATGGTAACAAAGTGAATGTCTCTCACTCTCTATGACACCTTGGGTAACTTAGCAACTATAGAAATTTGGTGGGAACTCGCAGCCTTATCTTTAAAGAGATACGTATAACTCAAGGCCTGATGTCAGACTTCTCAAAAAAACACTGGTCTTTTAAGTGTGGGTATCTCTGAAAGGAATCCATATATATGCTCCTTCCAGCAATCTTGTGACTGCAGGCATTACTGCTGCCTGAGAGATCTGTCGGCAATGCGCACAAAACTCTAACAAAAGAAGACCACGTGTGAATAAGTTAAGCGGCAGAACTAGTTATTTGACTGACATAAACCTTACCTTCAGCCTTATACAACGCTTGACAAGACCGAGATGCCTGCATTTATCGTAACAGCAACTGATGCGATCGGGGCTATCAAGGTAGTTCTCATCGTGTAGGGATGTATAATTGAGCATCGACTCATCGTACATGAATCCGGTCCTGTATGAACAAAAAAGGACTTGAGGAAAAGCTGCCCTCCACAGTTATGCCTGCTAAAAACTAATATTGCGTGCCAATGATCTCTAAACAGAATCATTAAAACACTGTAGTTCCTAAAACTAAGATTGAAATAAGATGAGCTTGCATAGAATTTTAGTACAGTGCCGTGCAAAATTATGAGACCTTTCGATTTCGAGATGTTCTATAGGAGCTTCCAACCTCCAACTCACTCTATTGTCAACACAATGTATATATCAATGAGTGCAGATTTTTGTATTTTAATAAATTTTGAACAATACAAAAATAATAATAATTTGTGTATCTAATAAATTAGTGTTAAACCATTTATTTAAATCTAATTAACAGATTAGTGGCACCAGATTAATGTAAGACAAATCTAATCAAAGCTGAGTGTGATTAATTAAATTTAAAATATTAAATAATTTCTCCTCATATTTTATTTAATTGTGTATAATAATACAATATAACAATAAAATATTAATTTACCGACCATTTATGTTATTGTTGATATGGGTAATAACATGTCATTTGAAAAATACAAAGCGTGATAAGTTGATTAGCTAAAAATGTTTGCGTCTATATACAATGCATATAGTTGCACCTTATACCATTCTCTTCGGCACAAAATTCTGAGCCTGTTTATATGCATATTAAAGACTAAATGAAACTTTGAGGCTGTAGCAGTGATCAAAATAAAGACATTTTAGGATTTTTGAAAACACTGAGGGCGGTCTCTTAATTTTGCACAGAACTGTAGAGTTAATCAGAAAGCATCGGTATTTTTCAATCATTTGCTGTTGTTTATGTTTGTGATGATCAGATTGCCAGGATGTTTCAAGATTAAAATCAACAAAATTTGATCGCGGTTAAAACGCTCAGAAAAAAATGCGCGAAATGATGTCACTAGTTGTTATCGTTGCTGTAGTTGATATCAGCTATTGTGTTCGAGTTGCAGCATTGTGTGTCTCTATTCTGTCAGTTTCTTTGCCGAAGTGGAACTATAGATATCATAATCATACTTTTGTTTGAATACAAGCATTTTAACAGCGATTAGGTTTTGCGGATTTTAACCTTGAAACATTATAACAGCCAGAGCACCTCATATATACAAAACAATCGCAAATGATAGAAACTTATCAATACTTTTTTGATAAAATCAACTAAAATTTCGTGTAGGTTCATCTTTAAGACCACCTGGCTCAGTTCTAAATACAGTTTAATGGAAGCTTATCAAATATCTTATGAGAAAAGACAGATGATTAAATAGCAAGCCAGTTTTACCAGCTGTAAAAAATATAACTTGAGACCCATCGCAAGGAAAGGGTGCTAATCAGAACCTTCCGCTAAGTCATCGAAGCCTTAGATCCCACATCAACATCTTGTAACATCAAGTTTACCTTTTAGTCTCTAAGTTCAAAACACTTAACATGATGTACAATATAAGAGTTCAACTAGCTGTGCTACCACCACAAAACCAGGAGAAGTCATCTCATTGACAGTCAAGAGTTATTTTTACTTTTTCACCATTTTAAAATGTTCAGTCATTTCTTTACTAACTTTGAGTTTACATTGATACAAGGTAACTACTGTGAGATGGTGATTGGAGCTTATCTACTATCTAGCAATGGGAAAAAACAGATGGTCAAATGCTAGACCAGTTATAAGCAGCCATACAGACTTAGACTGAGAGCTTCAGACAAGATAGGAAGCTAATTGGAAACTTCCACTAAATTGTCATTCTGTTATCATCCGTTCCTACACCGACAACTATCAACTCTATCTCAGCACACAAGACTTTCTCATTTATCTACTAGGTGTAAACCCGTATTAAGAGGACCAATATGAGAGTTATACTAGCTGTTCTACTGGTGTGTATCACACTGCTGACAGAGTCAACGATACTGGAAGGGTCTGTCGATAAGGAACTGAACATCTACAAGGCACAGGTTAGGGTCATCTATGATTTACTGGCTAAGGACTGTCCTCACAGACTCGTATTCAAAAGAGCGGCACCAGAGAACCTCGAAACTCGACTTGAAGTACAAATGCAACTTTATGAAAGATTACTAAAGGAGCTCATTGACTGCAGGAATGAGGCTTTTGCCATAACAGAGACTATTAAGGGAGAGCAGACAATTCCTATAAATCTAACAACACCGACTACAACGAAGGCCAGAACAATTCCAACAACCAAAAAGACTTCATCAACATTTACAACTGCTGTGACCTCGACAACAACAGCATCGACTACGATTCCAACAACAACGACTACGATTCCAACGATATCGACTACGATTCCAACGACAACCTTAGCATCTAACCAGCCAATAGAATGCCAAAAAGCTATTAATTACACAGAATATTGGAGAAGAGATCACAGTGGTGCGCATATTAAACCAGGGGGTGTTGATTCATATGATGGATATAACTGTGACCTCAACTCTAATGATACAAATTGGTTCAGATTTTCAGGCGCTGCTGGAAACCAAATGCTGAACACTTGTCCTAAACCAGAGAGTTGTGGTACAAAGTACCCCCTTTGGACCGATGATATCATGCCTAAAGAGATAGGAATGGAGATGACAGTAGACACATATGAACCTCGAAAAAATAATTGCAAGCAATACAGATACAAAGTAAGAGTGATGAGGTGTTCCTGGGACACAAACCATGATTTGATTTACAAACAGACAAATTTTGTTAGCGGAAATTGTTTTCGTGGATTCTGTGGAATGACCTCTCCTTAATAAATACAGCTATATTCACATGATGAAATATGAAGTGTTCTTTGAACTTAAATCCTAGTTCAGTAGAAATATTAAATCTTTCGCTTTACTGACATGATACACACCTGAAAAGGAATCTGACACAGGATGAAATCCCACTCAGATGTGGCTTTTAATAACACACTTTTTATTAATTATCTTTGTTAGAGTAAATTTTTTACTCATAGGACTATCGATCGTACGACTATCGCTTGTACGACTCTCGCTTGTACGACTATCACTCGTACGACTATCACTCGTACGACTATCACTCGTACGACTATCACTCGTACGACTATCACTCGTACGACTATCACTCGTACGACTATCACTCGTACGACTATCACTCGTACGACTATCACTCGTACGACTATCACTCGTACGACTATAACTCGTACGACTATCACTCGTATGACTATCACTCGTACGACTATCACTCGTACGACTATCACTCGTACGACTATCACTCGTACGACTATCACTCGTACGACTATCACTCGTACGACTATCACTCGTACGACTATCACTCATACGACTATCACTTGTACGAAGCCCTTACAAACAAAAGATATATGAATTGAAAAATTTGATGATTCAAGTTTAGAAATCAATTGAAGAAGTTGAATAGATTTTTGCATTAACCGAAAAGATTTATAGAGTCATTATACGCATAGTCATTGTACTCAAGTGCTTGTGCATGAATATGATTATGGACATCATAAAAGATACTTTATCAATAAATCTTTAGCGTCGTCTGGGGATTATGTCAACCTTATTATTAATACAGTTTGTCTCAACAAATCGAGTTGAAATTAGCTTTGACTATGTGCATGGAATAAACTTCATTTGGATTTTGTTTTAGTTTCCGACGCCAAATTTTATAGACCAGATGAAAACTAATCGCAATTGTATCCTTTTATTATTTCAATTAAATCATTGTGTGATAAATTATGGCTTGAAACTTTTGATAGCTTGCTTATAATAGCCCTTCAAACAAAGGCACATTATTTCAATAAAGAACAGTTTCAGCGTGGTTAATTCAAGTAGGTATAGGCCTGCCTCTAATGAGAGAGTTGATACTGTCCAACCTATCAGTAGTTAGACAACCTATGATATGTATTACATGCACAATAATCTTTCTACCAACAAGAACAATTTTATCATTTAACTAAGCAACCAAGAATAGATGTCTTATGGGCATTGACCAACTAGATGCCTGCAGACTTACTTCATTAGACATAGCTAATATGGCCTTGTTTCACTAGGATATTTTATACCCTGTGAAAGGTGAAATTAGCATATAACATGTAAATTTTTCATCTTTTACTTTACCAAACTTATTAGATACAATCATGGTGAGTAGTTCATGACTAACAAGCTTCTAGAGAGCGTAAGAAGAATGCCAGCTCGTAAAAACTACAAAAAACCAGTTTGAAAAATATCAAGAAAAACAAGCGCTGCAAGTGAGCCTTTCCTGACTCACTTAGCAACTTGATGACATAACAACCCAGCGGTTCAAGCACAATTAAGGGAGGTAAGTTATTACTTATTTGCTAACACGGCATGACAAATTATACATAACGAGCTCTAATTCTGTCTGATGCCACTTTTCCAACCTTCAATTATTGCTTCAGACAAATGGATAGACACGACTCTTATTATGGTAAAGATTGTTTATTTATCAGTTAAAATGGCATCCTGATGAGTGGACACTTTATATAGATCTTGATAACAACTCTCATTGTTACAAAAATACTTAACTTGTGAGATCACAGCTACTTACAAGATAACGTAACAGTTAGCCAACTTTCAAATAGGAATAGGTTTAATGATACATGCATATGGGGAACTAAATATAATATATTTAGTTCCCTATATACGTATTATATTATACCGCCTATGCGGAAAGACGGATGCAGGCTGCTTTGGATCAAAATGATTCTCATGCAGAAACAAGATAACTTTATTAATAATTTCGAAGTATTCACTTGAGATAAAACTGAGAGAAGTCATCTCATTGACAGTCAAGAGTTATTTTTACTTTTTCATCACATTAAAATGTTCAGTCATTCCTTTACTAACTGTGAGTTTACTTTGATACAAGGCAACTACTGTGGGATGATAATTGGAGCTTATCTGCTATTGAGCAAAGAGAGAAAACAGATGGTTAAACGCTCGACCAGTTATAAGTAGCCATACAGACTTAGACTGAGAGCTTCAGACACGATGGGAGGCTAATCAAAACTTCCAGTAGATTGCTATTCTGAAAATTCCTACCATTCGTTCCTACAACAGCGGCTATTAACTCTAGCTCAGCACGTAAGACTTTCCCATTTGTCTACTAGGTGTAAACCAGTACCAAGAAGACCAATATGAGAGTTCTACTAGCTGTTCTACTGGTGTGTATCACACTGCTGACAGAGTCAACGATACTGCAGGGGTCTGTCGATAAGGAACTGAACATCTACAAGGCACAGGTTAGAGTCGTCTATGATTTACTGGCTAAAGACTGTCCTCACAGACTCTTATTCAAAGGAGCGGCACCAGAGGACTTAGAAACTCGACTTGAAGTACAAATGGAACTTTAAGAAAGATTACTGAAGGAGCTCATTGACTGCAGGAATGAGGTCTTCACCATAACAAAGACATCTAAGGGAGAGCAGACAAATCCTATGAATCTAACAACACCGACTACAACGAAAGCCAGAACAATCCCAACAACCCATAAGACTTCATCCACATTTACAACTGCTGTGACCTCAAAAACAACAACATCGACTACGATTCCAACAACAACGACTACGATTCCAACGATATCGACTACAATTCCAACGACAACCCTAGCATCTAACCAGCCAATAGAATGCCAAAAAGCTATTAATTACACAGAATATTGGAGAAGAGATCACAGTGGTGCGCATATTAAACCAGGAGGTGTCGATTCATATAGCGGATATAACTGTGACCTCAACTCTAATGATACAAACTGGTTCAGATTTTCAGGCGCTGCTGGAAACCAAATGTTGAACACTTGTCCTAAACCAGAGAGTTGTGGTACAAAGTACCCCCTTTGGACCGATGATATCATGCCTCAAGAGATAGGAATGGAGATGACAGTAGACACGTATGAACCCCGAAAAAATAATTGCAAGCAATACAAATTCAAAGTAACAGTGATGAGATGTTCCTGGGACACAAACCATGATTTGATTTACAAACAGACAAATTTTGTTGGCAGATACTGTTTTCGTGGATTCTGCGGAATGACATCTCCTTAGTCAAATATAGCTTTATTCATATGAAGCATAACGCGTTCATTGAACTCAAATCCTAGGTCAGTGGAAATATTAAGTCTTTCGCTTTACTGATATGATACACAAGAAAAAGAGAACTGACACAAGATGAAATCCCAGTCAGATGTGGTTTTTAATAACACACTTTTTATTACTTGTCTTTGTTAGAGTGAAACTTTAACTCTTACGACTATCGCTTGCACGACTATCGCTTGTACGATGATTGCTTGTATGACTATCACTTGCACAACTATCGCTTGTACGACTATCGCTCGTACGACGATCACTTGCACAACTATCGCTTGTACGACTATCGCTCGTACGACGATCACTTGTACAACTATTGCATGTACGACTATCACTCATACGACTACCGCTCGTATGACTATCGCTTGTACAACTATTACTTGTACGACTATCTCTTGTATGACTATTTCTTGTATGACTATCCCATGCAAAGAAGCCCTTACAAAAAAGATATATGGCTTAAAAAATTTGATGATTCAAGTGTAGAGATCAACTGGAGAGATTAAATAGATTTTTGTATTAACTGAAGAGATTTTCATAGTCATTGTACTCAATTGCTTGTACATGAATATGATTACGGACATCATAAGAGATACTTTATCAATAAATCTTTAGCGTGGTCTAGGAATTATGTTGACTTTATTATTAATACAGTTTGCCTCAACAAATCGAGTTGAAATTAGCTCTGACTATGTGCACGGAATAAACTTCATTTGGATTTTGTTTTGGTTTCTGGTGCCAAACTTTGTAGACCAGATGAAAACTAATCGCAATTGTATCCTTTTATTATTTCAATTAAATCATTGTGTGATAAAATATGGCTTGAAACTTTTGATAGCTTGCTTATAATAGCCCGCCAAACAAAGGCACATTATTTCAATAAAGAACAGTTTCAGCACGGTTAAATCAAGTAGGTATAGGCCTGTCTCTAATGAGAGAGTTGATACTGTCCAACCTATCAGTAGTAAAGCCTGGTTTCCACATGACAGCGCAATGATCGTGCGTGGCGAGTTGACCGTGCACAATGCACTGCTTGGGCAGCGATGCAGTGTTTCCATAGCGTGCATAGGCTCTATGCTTTCATCGAACAGGGTGGGTAATTTCCGCTTACTCTTTTGTACGAGAGACCGATTTCTTCGGGATATAAACTAAAACAGCCCTCCATTTGCATTGTGGGATAGGTTCAAAAGGTCGAGCGGTGCATTGTGGGATACAACATCGCACGCACCCATCGCAAGGATTTAATCGGTTGGATCCTTGCGATCATCGCACGTTCGACGTGCATTCGTCGTGCGATGAGGTTTCCACATCACAGCCGGCCTACGTCCTGCGCCTTGTTGCGCAGTCATATGGAAACCAGGCTTTAGACAACCTATGATATGTATTACATGCACAATAATCTTTCTACCAACACAAACAATCCTATCATTTTACTAAGCAAACAAGAATAAATGTCTTAAGGTGTAAACACACTAGGCGATTTTATCGCGAGCGTCATGAGGAAGGCGGAGATATCGCTAGCGTGTGCATAAACACACTTGAGCGATTCTCTAGCAAGCGATATAATGGGCACGCCCACAAACTGCCAATTAAATTCCGTATCATTAGTTTCTTCGGAGTTGTTAATAAATTTAGGTCAATCAATATGGCGCCGTCTAGGCGACAACGTAAACAACTAACGCATTTGTTATTAAACCTATCTCACTTTCACAGATTGTACACTGCCTACACTACAAGGAGACATAAGAAAAAACGATTGTTGCATTTTTGACTGTAATATTTTTTACCATTTTTATACATATTTTATTTTGTAGTGGTTTTTTTATATTTAGGCCTAATGTATTAAATATTTACCGTTCTCAAGATGGTCAACCTGCGCAACGATTGACTCCAAAAGTTGGTTTTCAACATGGATTTTTTGTAATTTTTGTTTATTATGGTGCACAGGACTGAGAGTGCTATTATTAAATTTATGAACAATTCAGTGCTCGTTCTGAAGATGTTTCAATATTAAAAAAATAGCAAAATGTCGCTGCTGTACAGTGGTGAACATCGATAAGAATTAATTACCCGCCATAAAATGGCATTCTGGTAAAATCCAACCAATCGAAATGAATCTCGCTAGCGATAAAGTTGTGCAGAAAAAGTCTAACGATATCGCTCTGGATAAGCACGCTGGGTGAATTCTAGCGCAGATTAGCGCCACGCAGCGCGATATCGCTCTAAATATCGCCTAGTGTGTTTATACCTTTATGGGCATTGAACAACTAGATGCTTGCATTAGTTCATTAGTCGTAGCTAATACGGTCCTGTTTCACAAGGCTATTTTATATCACATGAAAGGTGAAATTAGCATATAACATGTCCATTTTTCATCTTTCACTTTACCAAACTTGTAAATACAATCATAGCAAGTAGTTCATGACTAACAAGCTTCTCGAAAACGTAAGAAGAATTCCAGCTCATAAAAACTACAAAAAATACCAGTTTGAAAAATATCCAGAAAAACAAGCCCTGAAAGTGAGCCTTTTCTGACTCACTTAGCAACTTGGTGATATAACAACCCAACAGTTCAAGCACAATTAAGGGAGGTGAGTTACTGTTTATTTTCTAACATGAAATTACAAATTATCTGTAACGAGTTCGAATTCCATCTGAGGCAACTTATTTTCCAACCTTCAATTATGGCTGCGGACAGACACGGCTCTTATTATAGTAACAATTGCAAGAATAAATTTCATCAGTTATATTTATCAGAATAAATGAATGCCATTTAACTGATAAATAAAGAATATTTTTAGTTAAATGGCATCCTGATGAATGGACCTCTTATACAGATCTTGATAAACAACTCGTCTTATTTGGAAAAATACTGAACTTGTGTCATCACAGCTGCTTACAAGATACGTAACAGTTTATCAACTTTCAAATAGGAATGGTTTAATGATACATGTATATGGGGAACTAAATATAATATATATATATATGCAGTTGCCCATATATTATCATTAAGCCTATGTAGAAAGACAGATGCATACAAGAGGCTGCTTTGGATCAAAATGATTCTCAGGCACAAACAACAAACGAGATAAATTTATTTCGAAATATTTACTTAAAATAAAACTGGGAGAAGCCCTCTCATTGAAAGTCAAGAGTTGTTTTTACTTTTTCACCACTTTAAAATGTTCAGTCATTCCTTTACTAACTGTGAGTTTACATTGATACAAGGTAGCTACTGTGAGATGGTGATTGGAGCTTATCTACTATCTAGCAATGAGAAAAAACATGACCTAATGCTATATCAGTTATAAGCAGTCATACAGACTTAGACTGGGAGCTTCAGACGGGATGGGAAGCTAATTGGAAACTTCCACCAAATTGTCATTCTGTTATCATCCGTTCCTACACCGACAACTATCAACTCGATCACAGCACACAAGACTTTCTCATTCATCTACCAGATGTAAACCCGTATTAAGAGGAACAATATGAGAGTTTTACTAGCTGTTCTACTGGTGTGTATCACGCTGCTGACAGAGTCAACCATACTGAAAGGGTCTGTCGATAAGGAACTGAACATCTACAAGGCGCAGGTTAGGGTCATCTATGATTTACTGGCTAAAGACTGTCCTCACAGACTCTTATTCAAAAGAGCAGCACCAGAGGACTTAGAAACTCGACTTGAAGTACAAATGGAACTTTAAGAAAGATTACTGAAGGAGCTCATTGACTGCAGGAATGAGGTCTTCGCAATAACAATGACTTCTAATGGAGAGCAGACAATTCCTATGAATCTAACAACACCGACAACAATGAAGGCCAAAACAATCCCAACAACCCATAAGACTTCATCCACATTTACAACTGCTGTGACCTCGACAACAACAGCATCTACTACGATTCCAACGACAGCGACTACGATTCCGACAACGTCGACTACGATTCCAACGACAACCCTAGCACCTAACCAGCCAATAGAATGCCAAAAAGCTATTAATTACACCGAATCATGGAGAAGAGATCATAGTGGTGCGCATATTAAACCAGGAGGTGTCGATTCATATGGCGGATATAACTGTGACCTCAACTCTAATGATACAGACTGGTTCAGATTTTCAGGCGCTGCTGGAGACCAAATGTTGAACAGTTGTCCTAAACCAGAGAGTTGTGGTACAAAGTACCCCTTTGGACCGATGATATCATACCTCAAGAGATAGGAATGGAGATGAAAGTAGATACGTATGGACCTTGAAAAAATAATTGCAAGCAATACAGATATAAAGTAAGAGTGATGAGATGTTCCTGGGACACAAACCATGATTTGATTTACAAACAGACAAAGTTTATGGGCGGAAATTGTTTTGGTGGATTCTGTGGAATGACCTCTCCTTAATAAAGTACAGCTCTATTTATATGATGAAATAAATATAAAGTGTTCTTTGAACTCAAATCCTAGTTCAGTAGAAATATTAAGTCTTCCACTTTACTGATAGGATACACATACGAAAAGAGATCTGAGGCAGGATGAAATCTCCACTCACATGTGGTTTTTAATAGCAAACCTTTTATTAATTATCTTTGTTAGAGAAAAACTTCAACTCATACAACTATCGCTTGTACGACTATTACTTGTACGACTATCTCTTGTACGACTATCTCTTGTATGACTATCTCTTGTATGACTATCACATGCAAAGAAGGTTTTACAAAAAAGATATATGGCTTAAAAATTTTGATGATTCAAATGTAGAGATCAACTGGAGAGATTAAATAGATTTCTGTATTAACTGAAGAGATTTTCATAGTCATTGTACTCAATTGCTTGTACATGAATATGATTACGGACATCATAGAAGATACTTTATCAATAAATCTTTAGCGTGGTCTGGGGATTATGTCACCTTATTATTAATACAGTTTGTCTCAACGATTCGAGTTGAAGTTAGCTCTGACTATGTGCGTGGAATAAACTTCATTTAGATTTTTTCGGTTTCTGACACCAAATTTTGTAGACGAGATGAAAACTAATCGCAGTTGTCATATCCTTTGGTTATTTCAATTAAATCAGTGTACGATTCTGGCAAGAAACTCTTGATACCTTGTTTATAATAGCCATTCAAACACTATCTTTATGCATTTATTTCAATAAAGAACAGTTTCAGCACAGTTAAATCAATTAGGTATATGCCTGTCTCTAATGAGAGAGTTGATACTGTCCAACCTATCAATAGTTAGACAACCTATAATATGTATTACATGCATAATAATCTTTCTACCAACACAAGCAGTCCTATCATTTTACTAAGCAACCAAGAATAGATGTCTTATGAACATTGACCAATCAGATGCCTGCAGACTTACTTCATTAGTCATAGCTAATATGGCCTTGTTTCACTAGGATATTTTATACCCTGTGAAAGGTGAAATTAGCATATAACATGTAAATTTTTCATCTTTTACTTTACCAAACTTATTAGATACAATCATGGTGAGTAGTTCATGACTAACAAGCTTCTAGAGAGCGTAAGAAGAATGCCAGCTCGTAAAAACTACAAAAAACCAGTTTGAAAAATATCAAGAAAAACAAGCGCTGCAAGTGAGCCTTTCCTGACTCACTTAGCAACTTGGTGCCATAACAACCCAACGGTTCAAGCACAATTAAGGGAGGTAAGTTATTACTTATTTGCTAACACGGCATGACAAATTATACATAACGAGCTCTAATTCTGTCTGATGCCACTTTTCCAGCCTTCAATTATTGCTTCAGACAGATGGATAGGCACGACTCTTATTATAGTAAAGATTGTTTATTTATCAGTTAAAATGGCATCCTGATGAGTGGACACTTTATACAGATCTTGATAACAACTCTCATTGTTACAAAAATACTTAACTTGTGAGATCACAGCTACTTACAAGATAACGTAACAGTTAGCCAACTTTCAAATAGGAATAGGTTTAATGATACATGCATATGGGGAACTAAATATAATATATTTAGTTCCCCATATACGTATTATATTATACCGCCTATGCGGAAAGACGGATGCAGGCTGCTTTGGATCAAAATGATTCTCATGCAGAAACAAGATAACTTTATTAATAATTTTGAAGTATTCACTTGAGATAAAACTGAGAGAAGTCATCTCATTGACAGTCAAGAGTTATTTTTACTTTTTCATCACATTAAAATGTTCAGTCATTCCTTTACTAACTGTGAGTTTACTTTGATACAAGGCAACTACTGTGGGATGATAATTGGAGCTTATCTGCTATCGAGCAAAGAGAGAAAACAGATGGTTAAACGCTCGACCAGTTATAAGTAGCCATACAGACTTAGACTGAGAGCTTCAGACACGATGGGAGGCTAATCAAAACTTCCAGTAGATTGCTATTCTGAAAATTCCTACCATTCGTTCCTACAACAGCGGCTATTAACTCTAGCTCAGCACGTAAGACTTTCCCATTTGTCTACTAGGTGTAAACCAGTACCAAGAAGACCAATATGAGAGTTCTACTAGCTGTTCTACTGGTGTGTATCACACTGCTGACAGAGTCAACGATACTGCAGGGGTCTGTCGATAAGGAACTGAACATCTACAAGGCACAGGTTAGAGTCGTCTATGATTTACTGGCTAAAGACTGTCCTCACAGACTCTTATTCAAAAGAGCTGCACCAGAGAACCTCGAAACTCGACTTGAAGTACAAATGCAACTTTATGAAAGATTACTAAAGGAGCTCATTGACTGCAGAAATGAGGTCTTTACCATAACAAAGAGTTTTAAGGGAGAGCAGACAATTCCTATGAATCTAACAACACCGACTACAACAAAGGCCAGACCAATCCCAACAACCCATAAGACTTCATCCACATTTACAACAGCTGTGACCTCGACAACAACAGCATCGACTATGATTCCAACGACATCGACTAAAATTCCAACGACATCGACTACGATTCCAACGACAACCCTAGCTCCTAACCAGCCAATAGAATGCCAAAAAGCTATCAATTACACCGAATCATGGAGAAGAGATCATAATGGTGGAAACATTAAACCAGGAGGCGTCGATTCATCTGAGGGATATAATTGTGACCTTGACTCTAATGATACAAATTGGTTCAGATTTTCCGGCGCTGCTGGAAACCAGATGCTGAACACTTGTCCTACACCAGAGAGTTGTGGTACGAAGTACCCCCTTTGGACCGATGATATCATGCCTCAAGAGATTGGAAGGATGGTGACAGTGAAAGCGTTTGAATCCCAATTTATATGCAAGCAATACGCATACAAAATAAGGGTCATGAGGTGTTCTTGGGACACAAACCATGATTTGATTTACAAACAAACAAATTTTGTCGGCGGCAGCTGCGTTCATGGATTCTGTGGAATGACATCTCCTTAATAAAAGACAGCTCTACTCGTATAACACAGTATTTCATAGTTTCATAGAGTTAACATCCTAGTTTGCTGAGAACCACTATTGCAAAAGTCAGGTTTAAATTGGTCACCTTTCATCAGCGCTAAACAACCACAAAAGGAAATGTATATGCATGAAAAGTTTTCAACTGAAAATGCATAGGAGCAGTGAATAGCAACACTACGATTTACTAACCTAAACTTTTAACAAACTAGTTCAAATTCGTAGTTGTTTACATGTGAGATGTAAATGAGATTATTTATATGGTGTTGCTTTCGAAGTTTTAACGAAAAAAAGCGACAAGCTTTGGAGATTGAAAATGAGACAATTGATTGTTATTAATATGAACGATTCATTGTTAATACGATTTTGTGGACACTTTTCTACTGATCACTTGATATCAAGGGTTTATAAAGATCAAAAACAGTCAAAGTTGCGGCCAAATGGAGAGGTGCATGAAAAAATTTCAACTGAAAATGCATAGGAGCAGTGAATAGCAACACTACGATTTACTAACCTAGACTTTTAACAAACTGGTTCAAATTCGTAGTCGTTTACATGTGAGATGTTTCATACAGATGGAAATGTATAAACTAGCCGAGTCAATCAAATCGAAGTAAATGTTGGGTTAATACGACTAACAAAGCTTTTGGCACATACAAGAATATGGAATATCAAAGCAGAGACTTTTCTAATGGTTAGCTTAGCAAGTTATCATCAAATATAGTTTGTAACAACCAAAAAGGCAGCTAATAAGAATTAAGAGAAATTAACACATTTGATAAACTGGTGAAAAGTATTGAGATAGGCATTAGAGAGGTAGGAGTTAGAGATCTAGGAGTTGAAAAGCAAAAATTTGAAAAGCTAGGATTTAAAAAGCTAGTTGTTAGAAAACTAGGCATTAGAAAGTTACGAGTTAGAAAGCTAGGGGATAGAAAGCTAGGGGTTCTAAAGCAGGAAGGCGCCTTGTATCAACCCAAAATTTTTACACAATACAAATTAAACATTTACCTAAAAAAAGCCTTTATAATAAGTGACACATTCAATAGCAAAGAAATTAACACCGCTCGTTTTATCACATCGTTAGCAGGTGAAGGCTCTACTGCTCAGAAACCATGCCACCCCAACAGACATTGATTGATCGGACTAGCAACTCTACTGTGTTAGGAGACACCATGCCACTTCAACAATTCAGAATTTGGTTACACCAGTATCTCTACTATATTAGGAGTAACAGCAAGCCTCAGATTAGCTTATGCTGTTTTATTACGGTTGACTGACTGTTAGTTAGGTGAAGGTCACTCAATATCAGATAATGCTGGCTTGCCAAGTGCCATCCGCAACAGAGATCGCAACGACTTATTATTAGGTGATTTTATTAGGACCACTTGTTATTAGGTTAGCTTATTAGGGCAACTTGTTATTAGGTCATATTATTAAGGCAACTTGTTATTAGGTCAGCAAAAAGTTAGACTGAACATTCAGGAAGAGTTTGACCAGCAGATGATCAGACGATTTCCAGAACTTAATCATTAATCAATTGGTTCCAGATAATTCCATTTTCAATGAAAAAGTCAGGAAATGGTTTATGCAACTGCTAAATAGATATGAGTAGATGAACTAGACAAGAGTGTCATTGCATTCATAAAATAAGCATTATCCAAAAGAATACATTCGTATTTTGTTTAAACGCATCCTTCATGACAATCACTGACACAAAATTGTATAGTCACGTTGTGATGAAGATGAAGTAAAATTAACCAAATCATATTTTCAAGAGAAAATTATAACATGGTTCTAAGTTCCAACTACTGAGAAAAGCAGCTCTGCAAAATATTCCTCCATTGAGCAGATTATAAAAACGGTAAAAGGCAATATTAGAACAAAGCCTAAAACTTCAAGTTTGAGATGAGAATAAAACATTACACATATTAATGTGACACATATTAATGTGACACATATTAGTGTGACACATATTAGTGTGACACATATTAGTGTGACACATATTAGTGTGACACATATTAGTGTGACACATATTAACGCGACACATTTTTATGCGACACATATCAACATAGCAAATATTATTGTGACACATATTATCGTGACATATCATTTTGACAAATATTAACGTGACATGTTAACGTGACACTTATTAACATGGCACTTATTAACATGATATAATAATGTGACGCATATTATCATGATGAATTTTAGATGAATAGAAATGTAGCCATCCTTGTAAGCAGCAGACAGTCAGAAATCACAGCCATGAAAATTAGTCAGTTCAATGCATTCTCTAACTAACATTGCAATCAGAGAGAAAATTAATTCCAAGATGGCCAGTCAGAAGTTTAACAGTTGTACCTCGCCTGGGTTGCACCTCGCCTCACCTGGGTAAGTCATTCCACATTAATGTGTGGAAACAAGAACGAATAGCTCAAATTGTTTATATGCGCAGTTGATCAGAAAGAATATGAATCATTTATTTTTTGATCAATATTTTTGATAACATTTTTAGCTAGCCCATATAAATGATGATAGCATTGTGATATGCTTGTTAAGAAGGGAATAATGGTGGTTATGGCGATACTCTGAGAACATTGGAACCAAAGATTAGGTGTGCTACTGCATCAAAAATAAAAAAACTAGAGGTCATTCACAACTAAACACCATGCATTATATCAGGATCAAAATCTACAAATTTGCAAAATAATCTTGATTTTTACTACGACCACGGATCTAAATTATTTTATTTAAGTCTATACAACTAACCTCGTTGGTCTCTTTGGTTTGCTCCTGAGACTCTGCAATGAGAGATAAGAAAAAATACAACAATAAACATTACAGAATTAGTAATGGAAATTTTATTGCCTCGTTCAACGATAGAATTCAAGTTCTAAAATATGAGAAAGATTAGGTTAATAAAGTTAATACCCTGCTAACAACAAGGACGATACCCTGCTAACAACAAGGTCGATAATCTTCTAACAACTAGGTCGATACCCTGCTAACAATAAGGTCGATACCCTGCTAACAACAAGGTCAATACCCTGCTAACAACAAGGTCGATACCCTTCTAACAACAAGGTCAATAACCTACTAACAACAAAGTCGATACCCTTCTAACAACAAGGACGATACCCTTCTAACAACAAGGTCGATACCCTGCTAACAACAAGGACGATACCCTGCTAACAACAAGGACGATAATCTTCTAACAACAAGGTCGATACCCTGCTAACAACAAGGTCGATAATCTTCTAACAACAAGGTCGATACCCTGCTAACAATAAGGTCGATACCCTGCTAACAACAAGGTCAATACCCCGCTAACAACAAGGTCGATACCCTGCTAACAACAAGGTCAATACCCCGCTAACAACAAGGTCGATACCCTTCTAACAACAAGGTCAATAACCTACTAACAACAAAGTCGATACCCTTTTAACAACAAGGTCAATAACCTACTAACAACAAGGTCAATACCCTGCTAACAACAAGGTCAATATAACAAAGTCAATATCCTTCTAATAACAAGGTCAATAGCCTACTAACAACAAGGTCGATAACCTACTAGCAACAAAGTCAATAACTTACTAACAAAGAGTTCAATAACCTACTAGGATCAAGGTCTCAGATTTACTAGCAAAAAAGTTCTACAACCTACCAGTTATGATGTCAATAACCTATCAGGTTATCAGCAGGAATGTTAATAGCTCACCAACAAAAATGTTAATAACTTACTAACAAGGCAAAGGGCTAATAGTAGAACCAAAGCATTAAACCTATCTGCAAAGGCAGGATGCAAGTTCGTTGTCACAGAAATTAATGTTAACACAAGTTAACAATGTTAACCTGCAATAACCTGCAATAACAATTGATGTTAACACAAGTAACCTGCAATAACGTGATAGGATTTGCACTTACCAGTCCTTTAAATTTATCTTCCACATGAACGCCAGATTTTACATTGCTCGGTTTCACAGGACTCGGCTTTGGCTTTGTTCCGCTAGAGTTAGGTTTGCCTAGACCAGGTTTTGACTGTGAAGGACTGGTGTTCGGCTTCTAAAACAGTAGAACAATGCTAAATACCCCTGTATTCTGTACAGCAACTACGGTTGATACAGGATCACAAAGTGCAAATTAAAACATTTTTAGAAAGATGCATACATCCATTTGGAGAAACTAAGCGAATAGTGATTTTATAGTTATAGCATTTTATGTTTAAAAAGGCTGACTAATGAGAGTGCAATGATGAAGCTAGCATCAGCCTTTTTAGATAACAGCTATAACTACAAACTTTCATCTGCATGCTCTCCGACATTACGCACATAGAATAAATACTTGTCTACCATCTCAGTTTTATCACATCCTACTGTTCACACCAGTTAGGCATGAGATAGGTGTGTTCACCAGACTTGGAGCATGACAAAGTACTAATGTAGGGACAACTATGGTTGGATGTTTTTCACGACATCATAATCGACCTTTTCTAAGATACTGTTAACTAGCTGGTTGTAGGCTGAGAAGTATATACTATAGGTAATGAATGGTTTTCATAAAGAACTTTTCAAGTATGCTATATATTCACAAACCTTTTTGCTACTTGCCAATGTAACAAACACAGCGAGTGCTAAACAATAGAAAGCAGTGCTTGCTAAACCATAGCTATTTGCATGAACATGGAGCCGCAGTTCTAATCATACAGTAGATAGAAAAGATTTCTAGATTTTGACACACGAGTTGGCAAATCAAAACAAGACTTATCACTATGATTCAGCAAGATTATGCAGCATGCTGCAATAGCGTAAACTTTTTTATTGCCAGTGACAAGCGAATCTCTCTAAAACTGCAAATTAGTCCAAAGGGTTACAGAAAAGAAATTTTGAAGCAAATGTTTATAATATAATTTCTATTTGTTAATAAAAGCTATCAGAAAGAAATAAACAAAACAACTATATATTACGATACCTTAGGCGAAGATCTAACCTTTCCACTGGGTCTAGAAGCCATGCCTGGCATAAACCTTCTAATAAGACGCAGAATGACTGTAAAAAACAAATGTATGAACGTTATGAGGAAATTCAATATGTTCTTTATTTTAAACTAACTAGATTGGAAAAACCAAGAAGATTGATGATGAAACAGAAAATATAATTGATTGCCTAAGCTCACCAATTATAGAAGTTGTCGATTCCTAGAGACATTAGACAAAAAAGTTAAAAGTGAATCCCGGCCTACTTGAGTATTAATGCAGTTGTAGGCAGTGACACATCAATGTAATTGTAACCAAGTTAGATCATCAGACAAAAAGAATAGTATAGTAAAATTATGAGTACTGGAAGAAAAAGCTCTTTTTGGATAAAGCTGTTCTTTAATGTGTATTTACAAAGTGTTGGTATTTGGTATAAGGTGTAATAGAATTGCTGGAGAAGTAGGAATGTAATGGATGGTCAGGCAGATTGAAGATACGATCTGAGTATTTTCAACAGCAAATATCTGAAAACACAGATCTTCAGCATTAAGGGCATTTAGACACTGATCGTAACTGCAAAATCAGGTAGCATAACCATGAAACGTAACTTGTTGAAAGAGTTTCAAATTTTTCTTTATCTGTCTTTGATACAAAAGGATACCAGCTTGGAGCAGCATAAGGCAGAATAGACTATATATAATTTTGGTAAAAGGGGTTATAGGCCTTTTGGTTTTACACCTATCGGTATCTTCTTGAGCTGAGCAAGAGCATGAGTTGATGGTCTAAATTATTGTAAAAAGTTACGATGTAGCGACGTGATTAGTGACCAACAGGTTAAAATATGGTCCTCAACTTACCAAATATAGTAGTGAATGGAAGACCAGCATGCCATGTCTCGCCAAACTTACAAATGACAATTGATTTCTTAAATGTATTCTTTTCTTGACGTATTTAATATTCAAACAAAAAAAATTTCATTATTGAAATAAAGATTTTTTTCAAGAGTAAAAGTTTGCAATTACATGTAGATAAAATGAACTGATAAAGCTTAATTCTTCACGCGTTTAAATGTTTCAAACCTCCAAATAGCGGACTCGAATTACAATTAGCAGAAATGTCCTCATGAATGCACGTGATTCTGCAAAGTCCAAATATTAAGATTTACATCATCTGAACTTACATAAAAAGACTAAATAAGTTACACTAGATACAATTTAAAACTTGCGTGTTTGCCATTTAATGGAAGAAGCCATATGAAAGAAAGTTTAGGATTGTAAAACTTTTCCTATATGAATAGGTTAGTGTGTTCTATTCTGCTGAAAACGTACAATGGTTAATCCTTAGTCTAACTGACAAAATACTTGTTTGAAAACTTGTCGTGTTACCCATCTTGCCCCACACGTGAGATAAGTTGAGTCAGTCGATGCCGGCAAGCCGGGTCAGCATAGAAGTTACTCAGTAAAGTAGTTTTATGACACAATAAAGCTTTACAACTACAACTGCTGTATATTTTGGATTTACACCAAAATATATTTCACACTTACAATTATTATGCGAACGTACATATATATGTAATATAGTAATATAATTAACATAAAACATTATAACATATCCTTATTGGAAAGTGTAAAAAACATTGTTAGCATAATTCTACGCAAATGTCCTTCATATCTACATGTATCTTGTCACCAAAGCTGACGCTTCCAATCGCTCTGGTAGTTGTTACAGTAGATAATGGGTCACCTGTACTTTAATGATAACACACTTGTGAATCACTGTCTGAACTAATCAAACTGTTCGTCAGAATGTTTTTTCAACTAAGCCAAAAAACGAATTATTTAAATGTTGTAGTTTCTTTCATCTTACTTGGGATCTTTTCAGTTGCTGCTTTTCCAGAGTATCAGTTAGTATTGCAGTCTTCGCTCTCTTTCTTACTTTTATAATAGCTTTTCTATGCGGCCCCTTTGGTAGTAGTTTCAAATACTTCAACTGCTGAATTTGAAGCCTATATTGACTGTATTAAACTTTTTTGGCTATTTGGCCGATATTCGTTTAGACTACCTTTTGGTGATGACATCAAAAGTACAAGATCACTAAAAGCTTACGGAGCAAGTTAGGTCCGTGACCCATCTTAACCAGGCCAAGGCTTACCAAACTTGTTCCAACTGTTTTTTTGCACAAAATGAACTTATTCTCAATATTGGTTCTAGCAGCTGTAAATATTTATGTACTAAATTAAAGGTGATATTTTCGCCATTAGTCATTCTACATTAAATAAACATGCAGTTTTTTCTACCAAAACCATATAATATGGCTGGTAAAATTTGCATTTGATATAGAATAGTAGTAAATGTCTAAAAAACACCTGCTAAATGTTCTTTACTAAGTAATGGTAGAAAATGACCTTAACATAAGATGTTTTAGTGAACTAACTAAAGTAAACAAACATAACAGGCAGCTCCACATATGTGGCCTGGCCCAACTTGCCCCATGACTCGACTTGCCCTATGGCCCAACTTGCCCCATGACCCAACTTACCCGCCTTCCCCTACCTTGTATTACCTCGTAGTTGTCTTCACACAAGACCACTTAATGTGGAAGTGGTGTGCCCCATATTTAATTTATTTTGTCAGTGGTTTTCAATTTTCAAGTAATTGAGTTTAATGTTAGTCACTAGTGCAAGCTTAACTAGCTATATAAGTTTATAGTGCTTTAGCTGAGTGGTTATTTGTAGGATTTTTAATGTCTCTTATGGTAGAAAGCTGTTCAAGTATTCACTTTTAGTGGCATTTGCGGATGATGGTAGTCCTTTACTGTTTGCTCGAGTTTGAATGTGAGACTCGAATTGGTTAATAAGTTGGTCGTATGAACTGTTCCGTGCTGAATGCTTATCCTCTTCACTAAGTATCCTCATTAAAAGTCGTAGTCTGATGTCACAACGTCTCTTTTGTAGTAGCTCAAGACCAAGCTTTTCTTTTGCTTCACTAGCACCTTCTCGTCCTTTAAGGTGGCTTATAAAACGTGCAGCTTTACTTTGGACAGCTTCTATATTTGCTATGTGTTTTTTAGAAATGGATCCCATATTGCTGCAGCATATTCAAGAAGTGGACGACAAAGAGACTTGTATGCCAGCAACCGAGCACATTGTGGAGCCCAGTATAAGGCTCTTTTTATCACGCCTAGTTGTCGCTTTGCAACTACTGTTTTTTTTAAAGTGTTTCAGAAACTGCTTTTTCTTGTCAAATCTTAGTTTCTTAGTGTTTTCCACATGGTCCAGAACTTGATCACCAAAAGCGTATTTTGGTATTACTCTACTGTTGTTAAAGCCGATAACGTGACACTTAGTTGCATTGAAGTTCATTTTCCATTTATCTGTCCATTGTTGCAGTTAATCAATGTCTTTTTTGAAAACGATTTTCATCAGTTGTGTTGTTGACCACTTGGTAAATCAGAGTGTCATCTGCAAGCAGACTTACTGAGCAGTCTATGCGATCTGGAAGGTCATTGATGTACAGACCTGCCAACCCAAGAGTGGGGCAATGCGTGAGATTTGGTTTTGGGGCAATTGATGTATCAATGATAGTATATGTAAAATTGTGGAAATTGGGGCAAAAATCTCACGATTTTCATTTTTTCTTTGGGGTGATTGCGTGAGTCTCACGCCCAATGCGTGAGAGTTGGCAGGTATGTTGATGTACACTAAGAAGAGAGTAAGTAGGCCCTAATACAGATCCTTGTGGTACTCCTGAGGTCACAGGCAGAACAGTAGATTTATACTACATAAATGAGACCAAGCACGAACGAAGACAAGCTTTTTAATAACGCACTAAAACCAAAACAAGGAGTCACAGCACAACGAATTCAATATTAGTCTAAAAAAATGCTGGCAAAAAACTGATTTTGCATAGTTCTGTAGTTCGTCATGAGCTCACATAGACGAAGAGAGAGCTTAATAATTTACATACCAGCGCCAACAGTATTTTGCAGTGAAACATTAATATATTTTATTATTTTTACAAATGAACATTGGCTAACCGTGTAAAAATGTGCAAAAACTATCGATACCTAATTTTCAAAAGTAAACTTGATAAAGCGAATAAATTCTAGAACAAAAATACCTGCAGAATAGAGTAATTTTTTAAAAGCCTTACATCTGTTATAGCGGATATTTAGTTTTTCTCATAAGGTGTTGTGCTATGGAAGACCCCGTTACTTTCCTTTCCGAAAGGAAATTCAATAAAAACCACGGGTTACGCTAATATCACACGTACGTGTACTATTGTAGTGCCACATTACGAACCAATCACGTAATCGCCATAGCGAAGCACGTTATTGGTCATGTGACTAATAATGATGCGCAATTTGTACTTCCACATTATACCCGCATGGCCTGCATATGATAGAAATCTTCCTGCTACGCACCGTAGCTTTCCAACTGGAAACTAATTGAAATTTACAACAGGGTATAGTAATGCTTAAAATTTTCTATTATGCTTTTGCTTGGTTTTTAATAATGATCAAAGTAGAATTTTGATAGAAAGTATAAAACTCGGATGTAGTATTAAAATAAATAAAATTGCATGTATTTCCAAAACAATGTATTGGAATTGTTTAAATATGTTACTTGTTCTGTTTACGTACGCTGTTAGTGGATGATTTGCTACAAATGACTGGCTGCAAGTTGTCAAAAATGTCTAGAGTGGTTCCCTTTACTTCATAATGGTGGTAGCAGTTGGTAGTGGTTTACAGTCGTTGGTAGCAGTTGACACTGTTTACACGACCTAATTGTTAGCAATCAGGGTCTAAAAATGTTTGAAGAGTGGCGGAAAGACACTAAACTTAAGGTTTAAGAGAGAGAAACAATTGTTTCTGTCTACATTTTCCCAAGCTACTTATGTTTTTTTTAGATATGTTTGCAAATTAGCCAAAAGAAATAGGTCGCAGTTAACATCTTAGAAAGTGCTTATCAAATTTTGATTTGAATCTTTATGTTAAATATGACATTATCAGCATACTTTACTTTAACAGAAACAAGTTCAATGAAGAATCAGCAAATTTCGGCTCTGGGATTTTTAGGATCCTAACGTTCGAGTCTCCATGGTTACACAAAGCCTGTATGGGCTTTCTGGCATTCTCTTTTACAGCTTAACATGGTTATGGTTATTAGGTAAGTCTCTGATTCAGCATCAACCATTTAAAAGTTTGGACATGTCACACCTATTTATCACATGCACGAAGTAGGGGGGAAGGTGAGGGAAGTTGAGCCACGTTTTCTATTTTTTAAGTTAATTTTTAAACTATCGAAACTATTCTTGCAAAAATTCGAGATTAATGTACCCCACAATGTTTAGCAGCAGTGCGTCAAAGAAAAAACCTCTAAAATAATGCTTTTGGTTTTTACATTGATTTTAGTAGAGGTCTTCCCCTGGCTCTACCTGTCCCACACTTGGGGCAGGTAGAGCCATTCAATAATTTGTTATGGGGCAGGTCGAGCCACTCACATAAATGTAACCAAACAGCTGCAAACTTTAAATGATCCTGGAGAAGAACCTTATGCTGTCAATACAACAAGGTTGCTTATTACGAACATATTATTTTGGTAAATATTCTTAAAATATTGATAAAAAAACTATTGTTACATGATTAAAATATAATTTGTGTGTTAGAACTAGACTAAAATATTGCTATATAATCACTTAACAAATGTTTGTTCGGAACTTTGCAATCAATCATTTATTGAACATTGAAGCCACTAATATCTACTGAAAACAACCTTGCTCACTAGTGGACTGGTTCCACCAACTCTAATAAGATTACCCAAGTCCTTAACAATATTCTTTATTCCAACGTTCTCATCCATGTCCTGTTTCTCAGGGTAGATAAAAAGGCCGCAGTACCACTAGCTTTACGCATAAAGTTTATTTTGTGCAGGTTGTTTTTTGCAGCAATATTAGCTCGACATAGTAGGTTTGAGTTTTTCTCTGGGTGGCATATTTCACTAGTACATGACTGTTTATAGTTAGTTTTTCCTTTTTCAGGTGAGTAGCTATATCATGAACTGGCTCGTCATCCATGCTGTCACTGTCTGTATCCAACACCTTTTGTGCTAGTTCTTCTTCTGATGTGGATTCATGCCTTTGTTCTGTGATCTTGCCTTCGATAGAATTTTGTCTCTTCCTAATTTTCTTTTTATCTGAACCCCTCTTCTAGTCAGTTTTTTCTGGCGTGTCAGTCAGTATTGCAGACCTCGTCTTTTTTTCTTTTACATCTAGATCGATTTCCGAGTCCTGCTGTAGGCAGAGGCATAATTTGCTGGGGTATGACTTTTCTCTTAGAAGCTAAAGCCTGAATATGAGTGTACTCTTGAGCGGAAGTAGTTTGTAGCAGAGGTTGCAGGATGTTCTTCATCATTTGCAGTAGCAAGAGTTGCAGGCTGTATATCTTCATCAATAACAGAGTTTGGAAGTGGTCAGTCTGTCACATTGGCTGCCATGAACTCGTGATCACCAAATATTTGAGTATTTAAAGAAAAGATGCCTGCACATAAAAACCCTGATAAAATATTAGCTGGAGTCATACTCAAGTTGAATGCAGTAGCAGCCAATCGACCTATGTCATAGATTGATACAGGTCTAGCAGGATTACAGCACATAAAGTTGTCACAAGCCTTATTGCAATAGGATTTCAGAAGACCAAAGACTGCTCGATCAAGAGGTTGAAATGTGTGAGAGGTATGTGGACCTAGAGTGAGAAGCTTGATACTTGATCGTTTGCATAGCTCAGCTACTTCTAATGACACATGGGAATGACGGCTATCCAAAATCAGCAGAACTGGATTATCTGGTGAACAATGAGAGTGTTTGATAAAAAATGGCATGTAATCAGCTACAAATATCTCTGATGTCATGTAGCCTGACTTAGAAGCTACTCGTTTTGCACCTGGCAAAGTGCCATTCACGAAAACCTTTCTCATAAAGACATTCCGAAATATGAAGAAAGGTGGTATGTAATTTCCACCTGCACTTATTGCTCAGCGCAAAGTAAAAAGTTCGCCACGCTCATGGGATGCAACGGCTCCAACCTGTTTTTTACCCTTAGAGCTAATCACTTCGGCAAGCACCTGGGGAGTTGTAATGCCCACTTCATCTAGATTATGTATCTCCCAATTGGCTTTGGGGCAGGTTGAGCCTGGCTCAACCTGCCTCCAAACCAATTGGCTCAACTTGCCCCTTATGCTCATATTGAATTCAAATGCCAAAATAAATAAATATTCTTGGAAGTTGATGGTAATTTAAGAAGGAATTAACATAAACATGCCACTTCTAAATATATGTTAATGAGAAGATTGTAAACAAAAATGGGAAGAAAATACAGTTGGTTGGTTATGGTAGACGAGATTTACTTTTTAGGGTGTTTTCCACTATTTTAGAAATATTTCATTTGCCATACATCTGATGCAATTTCCAATGGTTTTAAAATGGCTGACATTGAGTGTTGACCTTCTGAAAAAGAACACAACTCTTAATGTTTAATGGTTTTCAAAAAATCACTATGGCTCAACCTGTCTTCTGGCTCAACCTACCCCACTCTCCCTATATATTTTATTGTACCTGTATATCACTGCATAGTTCATAACATGTCAAGTGCTGTTTCAGGTTTTGCAGCATCATTGGTCGGCGCATCAACAGAGTCTTGTACTGCTTGTAGGCCTGGTTCATTTGCTAATGGTTGTAAGTTTTATTTTCTTATTCGACTTGTCAGCTTCCAGAAGATAAAAAGTTTAAAATTGAATATCTGCTGCCATTTTGTTTATATCATATATATATATCATATCGCTTGTAATCCTGTTTTAATTTACTCTTTATAGTTGTACTAATAAGTCTCTAATTTAAGTTTTCATATTACTATTTCTCTGACGTACTCAAACAATTTTGTTATTGTTTTGACATGTGATGTTATCACGTGAATTGAAAGGCCAATAAAAGGCTCGATATAAAACGTCTCGTAGCACTAGTTTATGACAAGCACTTCGAGGTTTTACCGAAAAGCCCGTATCAAATGTAGATGCTCGCTACTTTACAGTTTTGTTTCGGCTTGGTCTAATCGTCTAGTCGTAATCTGATCATGTGACCCATACTTCCTGTCAAACAGCGTGAATAATTTCTGCAGCATTTTTCAACTATCGCATGGGACTAACAGGTTCCTCATGTTTGTCAGAGGATGATATGCACTCCTTCGAGTTAAGGTTAGAAAATTAAACGAATTTTTACGATGGGTTTTGAGATATCCGTGCTCAAAGTGACAGCATTACAATGATGATGAATTACATGCGTGAGGACAATAGACATGGTTTTATGGAATTCGGGAAGTATATTTGCAAAAATATTTCGGCAAATGAGGTTGCATGAAAGAATAAACAGAAGCCATCTTGTTCAGCTGTGTCCCATTTGAGCCATTTTGGAAAGGGATTCTAATCTACGGCGTTTTTGTGATGGTTGCGGTTAACTGTTCGTTTTTTGAGCTTTTAAGAGCTTGTAATCACATTTCCACATATTTTGCACCTACAACACAGCAGAGTAAGACATGGTGAATCTCTTGATACCAAATAACTGTAATGTGAATTTTGTTGCAAGTAAACCTTTAAGTTGGACTATGATCTATCCATTTGCTACAATTGTGAACAATTCTCGCTGTATACATATAATCACTAAGCATAATGGGAGGTTATTGTATTTCTATATTGTTGGTTTCTGCTGTCTCTGCAACCAGAGATTGTTGTGGTATCTAGAACAAATGTTTACATATCCAATTCCTTTTAGTGTGTGGTTATGCATATGCAGCTGGTACGTCTCTCCTAGACAGCTTCTATCGGTTATTATTATTAATATATGCATCATAATATGTTACCTTCAGCTGCAACAGCTGTCACTTTTATATGTACCACTAATGTTACTGACATCTGTCACCTAATCATATGCCACTGACATCTATCTTTTATACATATGCCAGTTATGTTACTGACAGCTACCGTTTACACTTGTACTACCTATGTTACAAGCAATTGTCACTGATACATGTGCCACGTATGTTACTGACAGCTGTCACTTACATTCCGGTCGCTTCTGTTACTGACAACTATCATTTAGGCACGTGTCGTTTGTGTTACTGACAAATGTCACTTATACTTGTTTCACTCAAATTACTGACATATGTCACTTACACATGTGCCACTCATGTTGCTGACAGCTGTCACTTATACATATATTATTTATGTTACTGACATCTCCCACTAATAATTGTGACCCTTATGTTACTGACAGCTGTCACCTATAGTGGCATCGCTTGTCTTACTGACATCTGTCATCCTTAGTTGTGTAACTTATGTTACTGGCAGCTGTCACCTATAGTTGTGTCACTTATGTTACTGACAGCTGCCATTTATACATGTTTCAGTTATGTTACTCACATCTGTCACTTACAAATGTGTCACTTATGTTACTGACAGCCGTTACTTATACATATGTTATTTGTTTTACAGACATCTGCCATTAAGAATTGTCACTTATGTTACTGACATCTGCTACTTATAATTGGGTCACTTATGTTACTGACAGCTGTCACCTATAATTGTGTCATATAATTGTGTCACTTACTGATGTTACTGACAGCTGTCACTTACAGTTGCGTTACTTGTCTTACTGACAGCTGTCACTTATAGTTGTGTCACTTCTCTTACAGACATCTATCACCTATAGTTGTGTAACTTATGTTATTGACAACTGTCAGTTATAGTTATGTCACTTGTGTTACTGACGGCTGTCACCTCTACATGTACCATTTATGCTACTGACAGCGGTGCCAGAGTGCCGGCTTTGCCAAGAGTCAAATCACACCCAAGATGGAGAATGTCTAGAAAATTTTTGTACTAATTGCTCAGCAGGCAGCTTCCAAAACTCATCAAGGTCTTCGGAATGTAACCCCTGCTCAAAGGGTTACTACTGCTCGTGAGTATCAGCTCTCGTCTCTTTTCTATGTATGTTGAAGTCTGCAACTGATGTATAAAAACCTGCTCTCCTGTTGTAGAATGACTTCAGGTTGAATAGTAGCAGTATTACTTAAACTATATGCTCTCTGCACTTTGAGAATCTAATGGCGCAAGAGCAAATAACTCTGTTGTACTTTCTTTCCAACTAATATAACATATCGGTCATCTATTTTAACAATTGGTCTATTCTATCGACTAGTTCACTGGCAGTACCGTAACACGCGAGAGATCATCATGTGTAATAAGTATGTGCCTAATTATTCTTAGATGTGGAAAGGCGGTGCAGTGGTAGCACACTTATCTTTGAATCAAAATATTCAGGTTCAATTACCATCCGGTGCAATCCTTTTTCCTAACACTCTGAGCGTGTTTTTGAACGAACACGACTCTTATTATAGTAAATATTTTATGATATACTCTATCTCTAGCCTAAAGCCAACATCAGATTATCCTTCAATGTCATCTAAAAGCATAACTACAAATAACAAAAGACAAGAATTGGCCTATCATGTGTATTATTGGATCTGTTACTAAACTGTAAAAAATTATATTTCTACTTTCCTGTTTACTATCTAGGTACCTCAGCCGTGCTATAGCCAAATTGCAGCACCTGTACTATTTGTAGAGCTTAGCAAACTGCTTGTTTCTAAGTTCAGTCAAGTATGCACTCCAGCTCAAATGCTATAACAAGAAATCCATGTATGACATACAAAGCCGTTGTGATAATCAAACATCACAACAAGCACTGATTATTTGACTAGCAAAGAAAAGATATTAACAGCGTCTTATCTTTGTCGTAGGTATGTAAGCAATGTAGGTCGAATAGATCATGGGTGTTCAGTTACCTGCGCATCTGTGAAGTGTGAGTCAGCACTGGTTGCATCACGTGTCATGCGCTTTTATCATACAGTCTTTATGAGCTCACTTAGCCTGTGTTTCCATAAGTGGACCAGTATTGTTCAAATGTACTGAAGTAATTCAGTTCAGTTGCTTGGTCTCAGCCTAACACTAATTTTTCTGGTAATTGATGCTACGTGTAAGAGAAATGAGTGAAGAGCTTTTCCCCATTCCTATGTGTTCCGATAACAAGGCAGGTGGTTTTTTATTGGTATAACAGTGACACTTTCGAAAGGTTGTGCTAGCACTACTTTCTAATAATACATATATAGAAAGCTCACCATCAAGTGTGCTTTCTCGATGGTGAGCTTTCTATGAAAAAAGTGAGCTTTCTAGCACAAAAATGTGAGCGTTCTATTGAAAAAGCGAGCTTTCTATTGAAGAAACTCACTTTTTATCAAAAGAGCGAGCTTTCTCGATCTTTCAGCCTGCTTGTTTCAATCAAAGAGAAAGTAAACCACAGAGTGCACTTTTTGCCTCCACAATAATTCATCTGCAATTCAAATGTTTCAAAACAAATTGAATGATCCAAGCTATTTTGCTACATTATTTAATTTGTACTAAGTAACATAGCATATTTTTCCTAAATTTCCATTAAAGAAAACTGACGGGGTGAATTCTAATCTAAGGTTTTGTTGGTATTTGATACTGTAATGAGATGTTGTCGAGAATTCATCATGGCACCAAGAGCTCCGGCGTTAATATTTGAAATACAAATACTATATACATTGCAAGAGTTAAGGAGGATATTTGTTTGCATCACTTGAGCATTGATTGCACAAGATGGATTCACAAAATGTTATAAGTTATGCTAGTCAATATGTGCTTCTGTGTTTTTCAGATTGTGAAAGAACAAAATCATATGTATTATAAGGTTGGCAACTATTTAACCAAACTTGACTGAATGCGTTAATAAAACATGATTTCTACCTTTTTTATAGACCACTCAAAGTTATGAATAATTGTGTTTGTGTTATCAACAATAGTAATAAAAAAGGTGAACAACATTAAAAAATTAGGCAAACTAACTGTACATGGAGTAGATTTAGTCAAGGGTGCAACATACACAGTTCTCCCTCAGCATCCTGATGAGGCAGGTTGGTAAAAGTTATACTATGACAATCCTTTACAAGTTGCTGACTGGCAAAGTACTACCTAACAGATGCTGACTTCTCTGTTGATGTCAAGTCTCATCTTAGCGCGCCAATGAGACTAAGTAATAATGAACCACTGAATAAAATTCTATTCACCTCATTGGTTTGTCTAAACTTTTGTTGGTGGACATCCTGTCTGCCTACATTCTACAATATTCCTATTCTTGCAAATATTATACTGCCATGGTAAATCAGGAAATTCTATCATTGTGTGGTGGATGCCGGGCCATGACTTTCTGTTAATGTATTATTCTTATAACTGCTCGTATATATTTTGAATGTTGTGTTTGTTTCTTTTATTGTGTATCATATCGCTAATAATTTGTTAGTTTAATATAACCATGGCAACGTGTTAGCGACTCTATTTATTCTTACTTTTATACGATTTCCTACTCGGTTCCATCATCCGGAACGGGTAAAATGCATGTATATATAGCGAGTGCTCTCGATAGGAGTGCAGAGCAGTAGTCGCAGCTCCACGACTAATGGAATTTCCTTCGGTAATAAAAACGAAAGTAAAATCACACCTATTCCTCTTACATTTACGCAACAGTTATCACATGCTTGCCTGAGTAAAAGCCAATAAAATCTTTTACAATTGTATAAAACAATGCATTTCTATATCTGTAGCTTTCGTTAGCTGATTTGTCGTACAATGTTACTCTCCTTATGTTCACCTCTCTTTACACTGAGTTCTCTTTGTGTCTAACTATAGAGACTGAGTTTTATCTGTTTGCAGGTCAGAGGGATGTCGAGAGTGTCTTCCGTGCCCTAAAGGTAAGCGACTTGTTTATTTTATCTCTTCTTTTTTCTCACTATTCCTTTTTACTTTTATTTCCTTTTCTCCTCTCGTTCTTAGTCTCTTCTCTAACTTATTATAGTCCCTCTAAACATTATTTTTAATTTTACCCTTTATACGTCACCCAGAATATTTACCGTACTTACATGTACCAATGTGTGATGTTTACCTAAATAAGATTAACTGGCTACAATTCTCTGGGCCAACTATTGTTTACTCAGTCACATTTGTGACACTTAAGGATGCTGACCTAGTTTTGTGACTTAGTAGATGCTGACCTAGTTTTGAAAAGCTGCTATACATTTTATTGGTGTTTAGGAATTTGAAGGACACAGTCCCAATGCTGCTATCCTCTCTCTTTGACCTCTTGAACAGGTTTTAGAGTTAGTGTGAAGATATTGGGCTGAAAAGAAGTTATTTGACCTATGAAGTGGTTGGATATCACTAGATGTTTTAGGTAGTTTAATTAGGTAAGAAAATCATCATAATTTGACAAAAAAAATTTTTTTATTTAAATGTTTATGCCATATCTTACTGCAGGTATGTACCAACCACTTACCGGAGCCACTTCCTGTCACTTTTGCCCTCCTGGAACTGAATCCCTGTAAGTCTCATTCAGATTTGTAAATACTATGCAGTCATGCCTATTATACCTCCTATGTTTATTTGCTTTTGTTACTTGTTCGCGTGATGTTGTTTCCATCATGCTAACTTTTTTCCACATTGTTGTGGACTTCAGTGATCTGCACAACTTTTAATGTTATTATTTTTATTACTCTTTTTGTTATGATTTCCTAAAACTAACGGACTTGTAAAACCACTCTTGCGATAGAACGACTAAAAAGTATTTTTGAAACTGCAAACAGAAATGAAATTGCTCCCTTTTGTAAACCCGATAAGAGGAACACTGCCGGAGAGGATAACTCTCATTTGATAAAACATGCTTTTCAATTAACAAGATTCTAAGATTAGCTCATTGCAAATTATCACATGGCCCTCTGTATCTAAACAGGCATGAAGGAGCTTCAACCTGCACAGCATGTCCCCCAGGATACTATAAGAACACAACTGATCGGTATGCATGCAGCTTGTGTCCTCGGGGTAAGTCTACACCGATTAGCTTGTGTGAATGTTATCCGCTCATGTTGTACATTGCTATTGAGCAGACAACTTTTTGTAGGTATGACAAATGAATTTGTGCATCACATAAAACAGATGTTTGCCATATTGATATGCAAGCAACAGACATTAGCATTAAGTTGTTGCTTCATAATTTCAATATGGCTGTGGAATTTCTTTTTCTTAGAAAATGCATCTTTCGCTGTGCTAACAAGAGAGATGTGGGTTTGTCATACATCCTTTATCTTTAATATCAACTCATCAAAATATTTCGACAAATTATGCAAAACACGTGACTTACATTAACATAGTGAAACACAATTGATGGGTTCTTTTAGTATGCCACTGGTGAGTATTAAACTGTATCAACTATTTAGTGATCAGATGTTTTGCCGTATATGGGAGTTTGTTAAGTAATTGATGAAGATTACTTGAGTGATAGTTTGTTGCAAGTATTCCAGAATACACTAGTATATTATATAGAGGTGAGTGTGTTGTTTACAATTGCTACTAACTCTCTGAGAGGCAGCCTTAATTATTTTTATACATTCCCTTGAATATGAATAGTATTGTTACAGGACACTATGCAAGTGGGGAACGCTCAGTAAACTGCGCGGCTTGTCCTCTCAGCAGCTATTGCAAGTATGATTTCAGTTTACATATATATTATCTTATCAATATATTTACCAGAGTATTTCTATATTTCTATATTTCATAATTTGTATGGAATGCAAGTTTTTATATTCATATAACTCTAGAGCTTTGAGTTTTGGACATTAGACAGGAACTGTTCATAAGGGTGTAAACTTTTTCAAGTGTCAGTTAGTGACAATTATTGCAGGTGCTTCAATTCTGTTATCAATTACTTTTAGGTGTTGACATGATGGGTTATAGTTCATCTCTTGTTTCAGCTTTTTAGTAAATCATATGTGTGGTGGGAAAGCGGTTAGATTATCTTATTTTTATATTTTGTTTTGTCTATCTCACTTAGATTTTGATTTATGTAAAAATGATTGAATTATGTCTCCAAGTGGTTGAATAATGTCTACAAGTGGTTGAATTATGTCTACAAGTGGTTGAATTATGTCTACAAGTGGTTGAATTGTGTCTACAAGTGATTGAATTGTGTCTACAAGTGGTTGAATTATGTCTACAAGTGGTTGAATTATGTCTACAAGTGGTTGAATTATGTCTATAAGTGGTTGAATTATGTCTGCAAGTGGTTGAATTATGTCTAAAAGTGATTGAATTGTGTCTCCAAGTGGTTGAATTATGTCTACAAGTGGTTGAATTATGTCTACAAGTGATTGAATTGTGTCTCCAAGTGGTTGAATTATGTCTACAAGTGGTTGAATTATGTCTACAAGTGGTTGAATTATGTCTACAAGTGGTTGAATTATGTCTACAAGTGGTTGAATTGTGTCTCCAAGTGGTTGAATTATGTCTCCAAGTGATTGAATTGTGTCTCCAAGTGGTTGAATTATGTCTACAAGTGATTGAATTATGTCTCCAAGTGGTTGAATAATGTCTACAAGTGGTTGAATTATGTCTACAAGTGGTTGAATTATGTCTACAAGTGGTTGAATTATGTCTACAAGTGGTTGAATTATGTCTACAAGTGGTTGAATTATGTCTACAAGTGGTTGAATTATGTCTACAAGTGGTTGAATTATGTCTACAAGTGATTGAATTGTGTCTCCAAGTGATTGAATTATGTCTAAAAGTGGTTGAATTATGTCTACAAGTGGTTGAGTTATGTCTAAAAGTGGTTGAATTGTGTCTCCAAGTGGTTGAATTGTGTCTACAAGTGGTTGAATTATGTCTACAAGTGGTTGAATTATGTCTACAAGTGGTTAATTATGTCTACAAGTGGTTGAATTATGTCTACAAGTGGTTGAATTATGTCTACAAGTGGTTGAATTATGTCTACAAGTGGTTGAATTATGTCTACAAGAGATTGAATAATGTCTCCAAGGGGTTGAATAATGTCTATAAGTGGTTAAATTATGTCTCCAAGTGGTTGAATTATGTCTCCAAGTGGTTGAATAATGTCTACAAGGGATTGAATTGTGTCTACAAGTGGTTGAATTATGTCTACAAGTGATTGAATTGTGTCTACAAGTGGTTGAATTGTGTCTACAAGTGGTTGAATTATGTCTACAAGTGATTGAATTTTGAAGATAAATAAGTTTTCTGATGTCTGGTCAACCAGTTCTTTAAAGGTTGACTTGCAACAAAATTCACATTGCAGTTATTTGGTATTAAAAGATTCACCATGTCTTACTCGGCTGTGTTGTAGGTGCAAAAGATGTAAAAATGGGATTACAAGCTTTTAAAGCTCAAAAACGAACAGTTAATCGCAGCCATCACAAAAACGCCGTAGTTTGGAATCTCTTTATTTCGACGACGTACTCAAACATTATAGTTAGTGTTTTGACACGTGATGATATCACGTGAAATTAAAGGCCAATAAAAGGCTCAATATAAAACGTCTCATAGCACTAGTTTATGGCAAACACTTAGGGTTCTACCGAAAAGCCCGTATCAAATATAGATGCTCACTACTTTACAGTTTCGTTTCAGCTTGGTTTAATCATCTAGTCATAATCTGATCGTCTGACCCATATTTTCTGCCAGATAATGCGAATAATTTCGGCAGTATTTTTTGACCATCACAGGTGACTAACAGGCTCGTCATGTTCATTAGAGGATGATATGCACTCCTTCGAGCTAAGGTTAAAAAATTTAACGAATTTTTACGGTAGGTTTTGAGATATCAGTGCTCAAAGTGACAGCATTACAATGATGCTGAAATAGACGCGTAAGGACAATAGACATAGTTTTATTGAATGCGTGAAGCATATTTGTAAAAATATTTCGACGAATGAGGTTGCATGAAAGTGTAAACAGAAACCATCTACCACAGCTACGTCGCATTTGAGCCGTTTTGGAAAGGGATTCTAATCTACGGCAGTTTCGTGATGGCGGCGATTAACTGTTCATTTTTCAGCTTGTAATCACATTTTCACATATTTTGCACCTTCAACACAGCAGAGTAAGATACCAAATAACTTTTGATACTAAATACTTGTAATGTAAATTTTGCTGCAAGTCAACTTTTAAATAGTTGACTGGAGATTTCATGGTGTTCATTTTACTATTGACCGCCATCATTACACTCATGTCCCTGTGTTAGTTTATTAGCCTTTTCCTTTGAGTTTCAGTACATTTTTTCAATATTTCCCCAAGTAAGATTCTCATTATAATGTTGTTTTTAGAGCTCATGTAATTTTATTCAAGCATAGTAATAACATCTCATATGATTGGAAAATGATTAAATGTCAACATGGTGTAAAAATTATCATTTTGCTGCATCAGCTGATAATAAGTTAAAAGTAATGATAATATAGAATTGTGTTTCTGGCGCACTTACTCAGTTTGTTCAGTGTTAAAGCACACACAGACTCGTGGTTTATATGCATATCTGATTTGTAGCGATGAAGGCTGTACAAACTGTACTAGCTGTGACTATGGCATGTTTACTCCTAAAACTGGCTCTCTAGACTGCAGCTGTTGCGGCCCAGGTAAGTATCTCTTACAAGTTTGCCGACTCTACTTTCAGGTTCCGTGCCTTGATTAGCCTTGCTATTGCGCACAGGGCCCTCATCATCACCTTCCCTGGAATGACATTTTTTTTCTATTTCTCTTGTCCTTTTACACTGTGAGAAACACTCTTCATATTATTTTTTGTGGTTATATTATAGATGAAAACAAACAAACAAACAAAAGTCTTATACTGAGACTTCTCAGATTTGCATCATATGGGCAGCCGCTAGCTACATGCTATGCATTTTTTTCTGACTTTTTTGAATAAAAATTTACACTAAAAACGTTGTAGATGTAGCAATTATATCACAGCTTCCTAAGATTGCCAAGCACCCCAGGTAGTTTTGTGCGCTTACTAAATTTGTAAAAGCATTCTTCCATGTGGCTAGCAAGAACTGGTTTGGTGGTTAGAACATTCTTCTCCATGTAGATCAGAGTAGGAGTAGATAAATCCCATAAATGTAGTAACATATCTAGTGTAACTTTTTCATTGGTTTGTTTCGTGAAGTATTTGGTATGAGGATTGCAGTCTAATTTCTTTGGAAAATATTACTAATGAGTTACACTTCGTAAGAACAATGCTGTGCCTTCCGTGTCAATAAAATATTGCATTGTTCTTCAAGGCTCATACAAGAAGGATGATGAACCAACACTCTGCCACAGTTGTCCTTCTAAATATTACACTCTAGATTTCTGTCAGCAGGACTGTTCAATCTGTCCAAAGAACTACTATTGCCCTGTGAGTACTAAGTGTTTAAAACCTTTTGTGTTCATATTTCAAAATATCAGCATTAGGCTACAGTGGACACCTTTATAAGTTGATGCAGTACAGTAGACACCACTAAAACGTAAGCCTATTTTTTCGTAAATTGTACCGAACATAAAGACTGTGAAGTTTTTGCATCGTATTATAATACATTATTATAATATAAAGCGTCAATTTGGTGCAAGTTCTTAAATTAGAGAATGAGAATTCTGAAAAACGAGAGTCTCAAAGTTAGTCTTAAAAGCATCAACTTTTCTCCTGCCACCCTCTAGTCCATGTTTTTTTTGTTACAAATTGCAAAGTACTTGTAACATCCTACATTACGCCTCTTAAAGGTTGACTTGCAACAAAATTCACATTACAGTTATTTGGTATCAAAAGATTCACCATGTCTAACTCTGTTGTGTTGTAAATGCCAAATATGTGGAAATGTGATTACAAGCTCTTAAAAGCTCAAAAACGAAAAGCCGTCGTAGATTGGAATCTATTTATCTGACGTAGTCATTACAGTTTGGTTATTGTCTTGTCACGTGATGTTCTCACCTTAATTGAAAGGCCAATAAAAAGCTCAATATAAAACTTATCGTAGCACTAGTTTATGACAAACACTTCGGGTTTTACCGAAGACCCCGTATCAAATATAGATGCTCGCTACTTTACAGTTTTGTTTCGGCATTATTAAATCGTCAAGTCGTCATCTGATCGCATGACCCAATATTTCAAAAATAATTTTTGCAGCATTTTTCGATTATCACAGGTGACCAACAGGCTCGTCATGATTATCAGACAATGATATGTACTCTTTCGAGCTAAGGTTAAAAAGTTTAACGAATTTTTACGGTAAGTTATAAGATATCAGTGCTAAAAGTGACAGCATTACAATGACGATAAAACAGACGCGTAAGAACAATAGACATGGTTTTATTGAATACGTGAAGTATATTTGCGAAAATATTTCGACGGATAAGGTTGCATGAAACTGTAAACAGAAACCATCTACCACAACTACGTCACATTTGAGCCGTTTTGGAAAGAGAATCCAAACAACGGCGGTCTCGTGTGGCTGCGATTAACTGTTCGTTTTTTAGCTTTTAAGGACTTGTAATCACATTCCCATATATTTTGCACCTACAACACAACAGAGTAAGACATGGTGAACCTTTTGATACCAAATAACTGTAATGTGAATTTTGTTGCAAGTCAACCTTTAAGCTCGCTCAACTCTAAATACCTGCTGATGAACCGAAAAAAAAGTAAATGATGAAATGATTTATGAAAATGCGACTTTATTAGATATCAGTTTGTGTTTCTATTTTACGGCTTTAGGTCGCAGATCTCGATTAACCATGAGAAGTGCTGTTTCGCTGTATCTTGTAATAGAGTTAAACTTGGTTTCATGCTTAGAATTCTATGTTTTAGTGCCCGTACTGCATGTATGAGTGTCCAAGTAATGTCGTCTGCCCTCAGGGTTCTACCAATCCTAGGGAATGTCCATCGCTGCAAACTGCACATATTCACAACTCTACTGGCACCATTACCTGCTCTTGGTCAAATGAATTCTATGCCATCGTCATTAGTTCTACATTAGGTAGGCCTTTAGGTCTTAACTTTTGCCGGATTTTTCTTAAATGAAAAATCAAATGTCATTCATTGGCATTGTGGGTAATCTGTTACGATTACAGGTTTCCATTTATTGACAGCTTATTTGTTGACGATGTCATTTGTGACCTTGTCATACTATCGGTTTTACACAAATTTCAAATCTATAGACTCTAGAGTCAATTGATTATTCAATCTGCACTGCTGCCAGAACAGTTGCTGCCAGAACAGTAGGTTCTTCTCTGGCAGCAACCTTTTGTAGGGCTTGAGACATTCTCAGTTGATTTCCTGCATCAATTGTGCCTGTTTTACTTGCTAGGGCAGGAGGGAGCAATCAAAAATGAGAAATAAGTATTCATCATATAAATCTTAAAGACATTTACCTACAGGTTGTAAATCTGCCTTCTACATGAATGACATCTATCTGCCTTCTACATGCTGTATTTTATCATGATGGTACCAGTAATGGAGTGTTGCTTCTCAGAAATGTTGGTCTTTCGTTAAGTTAGTGATATATAATGTATATGGTGTATATAATATGTACATTATAATATATACATAATAATATATCTATAATAATATATAATGCATGTAATGTATTATATAATATTAGTAATTAATTATTAAGAATATATAACATATAATTTATTAATTACTTATATATTAATTTTACATATATAGTTTAATAATTAATTAGTTATTAGTATTATAAATCATAATTTAATAATTTATATAGATTTATATACGCTAGTCTGATTTAAAATAATTTGAAAATATAATTTACAACTATAATTAATATATAATTATATATTAATTATATAATATATATTAATATTATATAATGAATAAAATAGCAACCAGCTTGGTAATCAATCATCAATAGCAGCAGTTATCAACTCTTGGCCTCAATGCTCATCGCAAATCATTTACTGTATTCCCAAAGGTACGTTGGCAAATATTTTTTGTGTTGCAAAATTTAATAAAAAGTTTCCATAATTTGTTACAATGAAACTATCGATGACAATGCCTTACCATAGCTTACAATTATTACATCAGCATTAGCTTTGATCAACAGCTTTCTAGATATCTATGGTCAGTTACAGATACACACCAATATTAATCACAGAAATGTCTGAGTTTGGAAACCACAAACCTTACCAATGAAATCGCAGACATACAAAGGAAACGTTACAGAGACGCACACAATAATCTATCAGCATTGTCATGTGTAGACAACTCGGATAGGTCACAAATGCCTGCTGGCATTGTGTTAACTTACTCTAAATATTATCAACCAGTTAGAGTTTTAAATTAAAATTTTTAAAATTAAAACTTCAAAATTAAAAAGTTCTTTGCAACAGCAGGTTAAATTAGGTTTGAATAAAACCTAATATAATGTTATTATATTAATTATTATTAATATATTCATAATATATCAATATTATCTAATATTAATAGTAGGCTTAATTAGGTTTGAATGAAACCTAACATAATCTTTATATAGTGAAGTAAAATTTGTGCTGTAACTGACCTTTTTATCTCAAGCCTAGGTGGAGTTATCTGCTATTGAAAAGAAATCACACCACTGTATATTACCTCTGTTTGAGCAGGCAAAGATTTTACAGGTATTTTCAGTCATATTTTGATTTAGTATTTCTTTGGCAGGTTTTGGTTTTTTAATATTGGTCCTTGCATGCACTATCTGGAGAAGATTACTGGTCAACCAGCCAAGACCAGAAGCTAGCGATGATCAAGACGAATCACTGATAACAACTACACCTGTGTACACTGGTTTATAGCTCATTCAGTTTACTAGATTGGCTAATCAAGCTCAAGCATATTATACAGTATGTAAACTTTCTGTATATAACCCATGTTAGCTGTTATCTGCCCTCTTTATTGTGTATTTCTATGCGCACGCATTGAGGTAGTTGATATGCCCTCTGATTTAATCATCTGAAATCGACCTGATCGACAATGAACAAGCTTAGCTATTAGTTGCCATTTTTGTAGCCATTTTTTGTTATTGTTTCCCTTGCTCAACTTACTGCAGTTATATTTAAAAAAAAGATCATATGTCTGCTTATATTTTTGTATGTTAGAGATTTTATGATGTCAATGTTTTGATTTGCTTGTAATTGTATTATTTTATATGGTGAAGTATATAGTTTTTTAAGCGAATGCAGATGATGCCATAATTGAATATACAGTTTAACATTACATAAAGCATAAACATACAATTTACTCCCTAGTAATAGTTCGATTTTTGAGGCAGATATCATATATTTTTAGATTCCTAAATAGTAACTTTTTGTATTTATTTTCTATTTAATACATTTTACATCAAATCTGACAAATAATTCATGCATGCTATAAAAGACCTTGTGGATGCAAAAAGACTTGGCTGCAGAACTGCTAGAGCATTGACACTTGTCATGTTTTACAACTTCTTACAACTATAAACGATTTAATAGCGTTCAAGTAATTCAATAACTGGTTTGTAAGTTATGTTCTCTGTTAGCCTTATTTGTTATAGTTAGTTTTTTAGGTAAAAATAATTACATTATAAAGTTTGCTTATAAAATCATTGCTGAAACAGCGGTAATATTTTCAAAATGGATAATTGTAAAATTTTTGCAAAGGCACTTTTGTGTGCATTGCCTAAGATTCACATAAATGTTTCTCTTTGTGGTTATAATAAGTTCCACAAGCAGTTTCTTGAATTACCAGCTATTTGGTTAACTCAGATTGTAGCTTTATAACTTTGTTTTTCCTTGCAAAGTAAGACCATTAATAAACCTTCAATTTTACACAGTAGTTTGGTACCATGTTGGATTCAATCTGAAAGACAACTGGTTGATCCATTCAGAAGGGCATGTAAAAACGTAAGTATTTAGCTTGACAACAATATATAAACTTGTATATTTCAATTCAGAAGTGTGGTTATGCAACAATCACTTGTAGATAAGGTTCTGAAACAGAGTTTTTACTAAGTTGTTAGAAAAATTGCGTCTCAAAATAATTGCCCTTTTTGAGAAAAATCATAAAGCAATTAATGCCCATCAGCATACTCGTCATTTTATCACTTTATAAAAGAAAATGAAATTATAGTAAGTATACTCTATATGTTGTCGAGTCTTACAATTAGTTTCAAGTCAATATACATACAGCTATAGCCAATCTATGACTCAAAAGTCACATCCAGTTATATATAATGGCGTATTAATCGCACATTGCTGGCTATGCATAGAAAGGGGTAATAAGTTGTTGTACTACTGATTGACTCCCACTTTACACAATGTTCCATAGCTAAATTATATTAAGCATTTATGGACAGAATAGCAACTCATCAGGGCTCATATTTTTTTCGTTTGTACGTTAGTTGCCAAATAGGCCTGACCTTGAGCGAGTGATCTTACAAATGAATCCATTTAAAAAATGTTGTAAGGTGTTAAAACAGAAAATGAATTAAAACCTAATAAAATTCCAAGCAAACAAAAAACAAATAAGCTTACTTAGCACAAATGATAGTAACGATACGGATAGTAAAGATACGGATAGTAACGGTACGGATAGTAACGATACGGATAGTAACGATAGTAACAAGACGGATAGTAACGATACGGATAGTAATGATATGAATAGTAACGATACGGATAGTAACGATACGGATAGTAACTATACGGATAGTAACGATACGGATAGTAACAATACGGATAGTAACGATAACGGATAGTAACGATAACGGATAGTAACGATACGGATAGTAACGATACCGATAGTAACGATACCGATAGTAACGATACGGATAGTAATGATACCGATAGTAACGATACGGAATGGTTGCACAAAGAAATGTCGGACTGCAGGCCTTTTCGCAAAACCCCCAAAAGGTGTTTTACAGTGTCTAGTGTGATGGTATATTAGCCTTACAGGATGACTGAACTGGGATGTTGCCAAGGTTTCTGAAAGCTTTTCAATCACTCTTAAAAATAGAAAATACAGATTATGTTAATAAGCTCGTTTCAGAAGCCTGGTTAGGACTACCAGACACCATCCTTTCACCGCTACTGTTTATAATATCAATAGAAAACATGCTGTCAAACAGTGATGGTACTCCACAGTGCACCAATGTCTGTTTTATCACGGGGTGGATTCAACCTGAAGGACAACTGGTTGACCAACCAGAAGGGCATGTACAAAACAAATATATGTTCAAATGTATTCACATATATATATATATATATATATATATATATATATATATATATATATATATATATATATATATATGAAAATGACTGCGCTAAGATCCTCTGGGACTTCTACATCCGAACTGACAAGCATGTCCTAGCTAACCAACCAGATATAGTGGTAGTAGACAAGGAAAACAAGAGGGCTACTATAATAGATATAGCAGTACCCAATGACTACAATATAGCCAGCAAAGAAAAAGAAAAGGTAGAGAAATATCTCCCTCTTGGAGAAGAGATTGAAAAATGCTGGAATGTACGAACAACTGTAATCCCAGTAGTCATTGGGGCACTGGGCGCAATAACACCAGCGCATAAAATGTGGCTTGCCCAAATACCAACAACAATCAACTCAGGTGAGTTGCAGAAAAGTGCGCTATTGGGGACAGCTAAGATCTTGAGGCGAGTGCTCAAACTCCCAGGTCTCTGGTAAGAGGCCCGAGTTAGAGCAGAATTTACCACCCATACGGGGTATCCGGGGTGAGGAAACAATTTTTTTTTATATATATACATATATATATATATAATTATATACATGTATGTATACATACATGTGTATATATACATGCATATCAAGATTGTTTAAAAACACAGAAGTGCATTTATATTTGTCAAAATTTGTAATTGTATTGTTATATATTTAACTAGTAATTCAAATTTATCATTGCAATCTGGTAAAACTAGTACGTACCTGCATGACAAACCTTTTTGAGGGTTGTCTACTCGCTTAAAAAAGTCGATGTTACTTTATTGGCCAGTGTCTAAATTTGGGTTCAGTGATTGGATAACTTTTCAGTCTGGCCACAAGCGGCAGTTGCTGTGCTGCTTAGACTATCGACCAAAAGTTAATTTACGTTACCCGTTAAAATCATAAGTTTACGTTACACCACCAAAGATCTAGAGCTTCACTCTCATGCAGCTCTGTGTATAGCTAAATATCATGTGTTATTAAGGTTAGTTTTGTTAATAAAAAAACTCTTGGTTTTGCAGCACCATAGTTTTTTCTTTGAGGAAAAAAGTAATAGCATGTTTTAAGCTTGATTGGTGGCTCGAAGAATGGGCAAGAGAGAGCTCACAAGCATATGTAATTCTGCTGTGCTCAACATCAAGCGCGACATGTATTTAAGTTGCTTCCGTCAAATTATTGCGATAACTAACTTAATGGAGCGATGTTGCTAGAAAAGTTTATTGTTGTAATGCATTAAATGGCAAGCATGGTGTTTTTGAAGGTATAAAGGAAGCTCTGGTTTAAATATTTTAGTCTTTTGACAAAATGTCTACTCTGTTCATATTGAATACCATTAGACCGGTCTTTTACTGTATTTGACGCAAAAATTTAATTGCGACACAATGCTGATATACTGTTTAATAGCACATGGATAACGCTATTGTCCTCCCATTTGGTGAAAGAAAAAAATATTTTTTATTGTAAATTATATATTTTCAACAAAATTTCTTTTTGTATGTTCTATTGTCATCAACATTATTTAATTCTTAGTTAATATATAGCAATGTCCATATTTTAGACCTAAAATGTAAAGATATTTATGTGAATGTAAAGGCTAGGTAGATGTTTTAATGGAAAAATACTTTTCACCAACACCTAGAACAAGTTTTCACCAAAAGCTTTCAGTTAGATTAACCACGGGATTGACAGGAGGAAATTGGTGCAAGAGTGCTTTTCGCCTTGTGCATTGGTTGGTGTTTCATACTGATAATGTCATTGGCCATGTTGAACACGGCACTAGGCATATTTCTCTGGTTAATTGTGTTTATTTGTCTTTCTTTCATGTTTTCAAACATGCTCAATACCTGTATTGTATTTTACCTGAAATTGTTTCCTCACTACTTCTATCATTATTTCGCCATCATCAAGGTGGTTTTCTGCTCGCTATGAATGATTTCTTTAAGTTGAAAATGATCCACGAAAATGTTTGACAAGTCTTACCAGGTGCCCACTGACTTTAGTCTGGTCTTAGTTAACCCTAACTGACTCCAAAGGGACTACACTGAGTAACCCTGACCAAAGGACTAACTGTAATAGATGTTTGAATGCTTTTATTATACCAAATGCAACATAACAATATAAAACTAGCTAATGAATAAACAATATAACTATGTTAACCATATATGTTAACTAATTAGTTAACCCTATTAGCTAAAAATATATAACTATATTGTTAGCTATTGACTAAAAGAACAAGAGGGATAATAAGAAAAAGAAAGATAATAGCCGGTGATCTTACTTGTATGCCATGTTACCTTTTCAGCAAATATTACACAGAAACATGTATAAATCTTTCAGCTTGTGTGCGAAAGGTTGCACAGTTTTATATAAATGCCTTCACATTTTTCAACAGCATTATTCACAGCATTTATTGATTACAGTATAGATGGCTGTAATTAGCAAATTTTTCTTCATGATTTTTATATGTTGCCGACAAAGACGAACTGTTAATACAACAACTGTCTACTTTATATACAATCTGTTCAGTTTCAAACATATATAACCCAAATTTTATTATTGTGTTTTATTTTTCATTACAAGTATACTTCAACAAATAATCACATTGTAAGAAGTGTTAAGTAATTCGATGCATGAAGATGAGGTTTTTAGTTTTACACTATTTTAAGAAAAGTTCAAGATAATTTCAGAAGAAATGTACAGATTTGCTCTTTCTGTGTAAGTCTTATCAAAAAACCTTATTGAACATATTATAAATTTCAGATTACTCATATTGCCATGGTATTAGAAGCTGCTTACGGAGCTGTGCGGAATGGAGTTTCCGGTGTAATTAATATTGTCCAATCACAACTGGAAGGAGGGGTTGGATGGGCTGGATCAGGAGGGAATGGCAGTGGCTTTACAATTCGATATTTATTTTATTTAGCCTTGACAGTGTGCACTTTTCTCTTGTTTATCGGATTTCTACAATGGCGAATCACTCGCTATATAAGGAAGGTAAGAATGATGATTATGGTTAAAACATTACATATTTATTTGAACTTTAGAAGTCCTTATATAATCCTGAAAACAACACATTGGTTTAACGTTGTTTTATCTAATTTGACATTTAGCATGAGAGATATTTTAGTTCTGTAACTCACTACAGTGGAAGTCTCAGGCATGTGAAAGAGACTTTCAAACCTTGAGCTAATGTTCCAAGCAGGTTTTGAGTGGGTAGCATGCAATTAAAATGTCAATTGTAATCCACCTCAATGGCTATCATAGTTTTCATTACAAATTTTTTGGTTTGGAGGTGTAAATCAAGTCAAAATGTTTCACTTTAGAAAACAGAACTGCAGAAACGACCATCTCGAGTCTTCAGTAAGGAGGAGAAACAGCGGGTTATAGTCATCGGGTCTGGAGTTTTGGGCTCTTCTTTGGCTACAGTACTTGCACAGGATGGTAGGCAAGTCACTCTTATAGAAAGAGATATGAAGGAACCTGACAGAATTATTGGTGAACTTCTCCAACCCGGAGGATGTGATGTTTTGCGTAAACTTGGCCTTGGCGGTTCGTTTACTTCTCAAAGCACTCGCTCAATTTAAACACATTAGCTTTCTCTTAGACATCTAGTTGTTGTAAATTGTATTCATTTGATGTTTCCAGATTGTCTATTGGAATGTGAAGGTGCCCAGGCGACACAAGGTTATGTCATACATGATTGGAGGACTGGAACATCGGTTCACATCCCTTTCCCAAAAGACGCAGGAGCTAGTAAAGAAGGAATAGCCTTCAGACATGGAAAGTTTATAATGGCTTTAAGATCAGCAGCTGCTCGAGAATCCAAGTGAGTATTAATTCGCAATTTTGACAGGAAACGAGAGAGCTTGCGGTATCATGGATTTAGGTAAAATTTGTCGGAAGCACTGCTGTTCACAGTTTGGTATTAGCACTGCTCAAATAGTCAAGTTTTTGATATTAGTCAGCTTGTCTTCAAGACCAAGCACTTGATGGCTGCAGAAAGAACTTTGAAAACTTTATTTATTAATTAAAAACAATTAAACTGCTATTGATTCTGCTGACAAACCGAACAATTTGGAACCAAGAGCCTGTAAATCACATGAGTTTTAAATATAACAGGCTGTCATGTGACTCCAGGAGAAAGATTTATTCACCACTTGGTAGTTCAAAGAAATCCTTATTTTCAGTCTTTACAATTTTTGTGGATTCAAAAGTAAGAAAATGTGTAAACAACCTGTCAGGAGGTATAACAAAGGGTAGCCGGACTACTTGAGCAGCGACAGCTAAAAATAAGCCGTTGTGAGAATACCAGATCAGAAAGCCTTTCCGCTGACCAAATTTGTCATTTTGTAGCAATGAAAATGATAACGCTGAAACAATGCTCAACAGTGGCAGAAACAAGTTTTTAAAATACATCTGATACTATTTTTATGTTAATAAATTGAAATGTTTGGTTGTAACAAGACCTTCTCTGACTTTCTTTACTGCGCAAGTATGTCTCCGGTAGAATGAACAACCGCTTGAGGAGAACATCTATGAAACTAGGAACTTTTAATTGTTTGAATTTGAAGCTTATTTTGTCAGAGTGATTATTTTGGCCTACATTAACGTAATGTACTACTCTGCAGCACTTTTGGCCACTATTTTGCTAAAATAAGATAATGTGGTAGAAATGTAATATTAGCAAATCACTAGACGTCACTTCAAATCTCTGCCAATCACTAATCAGTGCATTCATATACAAACTGTTGTGATTTAGTAAATATGCTAAATACTTTGTCTTTGACCTCGCCTACTTTTCTTGCAAGACTGAGCACTATAGACACAAGCTTTTTTGGCTGCATTAACTGACTATAATCATCTACTATTTTAAGTGCAAGTTATTTAGACAGGCAAACAAAATCGTCATCACTCCTGTTTGTTAAGATAAGAAACATACAGGAGTGCAGCAATAGTCAATTTGAAGGATAGTTTATTATATGTAAAAATTAGCCACTTGATTTATTTGGTGTTTTTTTTGACTGTATAGATGGTAGGAAGAAAGATGACACTTGTGGTGGCAGTAATTACGATGTGGAGTTGCACTCTTGTCTAGGAAGAAAATCCCATACCACAGGGTTCCTGTTAAGTTTTTAGTGTGTCCCAGGGTTGCCAGCAACAGTTGACTGATTATTCTGTAGGATAACTTCCAGCAGAATGTGTCATCAACAACTTGGCAAAGATCTTAGTGTTACTTTTGGTAGAAACATATTTTAGCAGCTTTAAATTGTCATGGCAGATATGAAGTTAGGTGAACTCAGGGAGTTGAAGGTGTAAGGTTGAGAAGGTGCCTATTATCAATGAGAGAGCAATACTATGCTTTTCAAGTTTGCTATACATTTATGTACTGTAGTGTCACGGTGGTGGAGGCAACTGCTCAGACTCTGATAGAAGATAATGGCGTTGTAATCGGCGTAAGCTACAAGAGAAAACAACTGCAAACTTCAGAGGTATTATATTATACTTGATGGGTGAAATAGATAATAGTAACAAAAACATGCAAAAGTGCTCAATTATGTACTAGTTTAATAATTGATTTCGGAAGTTTGCGCTCAACGCCATATCAGTATGATAAGTTAAAAAGCCTATATGGTGAGTGATGCCATTCTTTTAACCAATTGTTATCTTTCCTATTAATGTAGAGCATTTCCATATTGTATGATGTACTTCGTACTATATTATGCTTTGTATTATATAACCCAACCTAACATTGTTTACTTTTTATCATTAAATTAGGACTCTAGATTAGCTTCAAGTATAGCTCAAAAATCAACATTCAAATAAACTTTAACAACAGAACACTTTCTTTTTCACAGCTTTTGTTTTAAGGTCATTTAATTTTATCATGTTTATTATTATGATTTATTTGTTGTTAGTGACTCGGCATATCATAGCCCATTCTCAGTTGGTATCAGCCAACTGAAGTCACTGAGTATTCAATGTCCAACCCAATTATCAAGGCCTGCTGTACATGCACACATGTAACCACTGGAATATGCATACATGTACTTTATCTAAATAATTTATCATCAGCTCTGAGAAGTTCATGCTAGGTTCAGTCATTATTCCAACTAATGAAGTTAACTTGGAGTTGCGGCTGGTTACTAAGTCAGAACTTAACATAAGAAAAGAGAAAATATTTAGCCACAAAATAATTAAAATTAGTTTTATTGCTAATCTTAATTATTTTGTGGATATAAATAACAAATATATGTTAAATCTGATGCAAACCAAAGTACTTTTTAGCTTGATAGTACAACGAGACGAAATCACAGACGAGTTTTAATATATCTGACATTGTTTGAATACACAATTATATTTTTACAATGGAGTCAATAAAAAAATTAAGTGGGAAGATGTGGCTTTATCAAGATCTCTCTTTTATTTTTTAACTATATCGTTGATGAATTGTTAGAAATAGTCATGTAATCTTCTATAATTTGTCGAGTATATTTTGTAATATTATGAGGGAAACAACCCTTAGCAAGTGTGAGCCCTTTGTTTTGATAATCCAAGCTTCTAAGATCACATTGTTCTACGCGGAGAAAAATTTTTTGTCAGTAACTACGTTCTGTAGGCAAATAATATTTTGAATGAGTTTTTTTTGACATCTATTAATATCTATGAAACACGATTAATAAAAATATGAATTTTAATTAACTAATGCGTATGCTTTTACTAGACGAGGCTCCTTACTTTTATGCTTATTATCCTCCTTATTCCTGAGTTATGAGGCTCACTTTTATTTAACTGTTATATTTTCTGTATTTTTTCATCGTTCCCTTACCATAGGAAATGTTTTATACCTAACTAACATTGCATTCTTTGTTCTTAAATGGTGCACAGATGTACCTTAGTAAAATACCTCACATATCTCTTGTCCTGTATCTTCTGATCGGGTGATTCAGTTCTCACTCTCCAGCATATTTCTATGACCAACACGGTATAGCTGGACTCTGTCTTAATCTATTATATAACAATATTAGTTGAAACTAATAGCAAAGTATTTTTATTTAAGAATCTGAAGTCATATACTTGATGCAATCTAATTGTTTGCGAGTGAAAAGTTGGGTTAACTATGCATACGTTTAAGTTATATTTGTCTAGATTGGTGTCTAGATGAGGTTAGCAGATGGTATTAGACTTGTAGTTACATAAGCGCAACCAGTTTTCTTCATTTGCAAGTAGTAATTTAGCAATCAATTCTCCTGTTTAGTAGCAAAAACAAAACAGGAAAAGCATACATTGCAATTGAGCTATAGCCGAGAATAATGATCATTGATAAAAACATGTCATTCATACCATTCATTCACACAATTGTTAGTTAGTCTTTAGCTAACTCGGTTTGTCCAAATTAAGTATAAAAAGGCAAAGATATAATTTCTATATATCTTGTTATATGTTGTTATATTTACAGACATACAAAGTATGCCGGTATAGCTCAAAAATGATCTTTCATTGAAATTCGCTAATAAAAATCATGAGAGTGATGTGAGTTCCTGATGATCAGGTTTAAAAATTAAAAGTACTCGTTTGTGTCTTGGTCTTTGGTTATTAACTTGAATTTAGTTTACGGTTTTTACGCCCATTTTTTAAAAGTTGGTCATATCGTAATTTTAGAGATTTTATTACTATGTTTATGGATATCTAGTGTGTGTATTGAATGGTTAACTTCTCAAGGTAGATGTGACTTTTTTCAAAATATGTACACATTTTTATTACTATGAAGTTATAAAAATCTGTCTGCAATTATATAAAATTGCTGTCTCATAATAAATTGTTGACTCAGTCGCAAAAAAATTGAATTTTTATTGCTGGTTTAGTTTTTTGTCAACAAATATATAATTAGATAAAGTAGGGTTATTCGCTTTACTAAGACTATACACCATTTAATTATTCTGATGATTTGTTTAGGAGTTGTATGCCCCACTTGTCGTCGTAGCTGACGGCGGGTTTTCCAAATTCAGAAAGCAACTACATGACGATCAGGTGCACCTATCATCGCACTTTGTTGGCTGCATAATGAAAGACTGTCCACAGATCAAGGTATGCGTCTTTCATTCTATGGTAACAGATGTGTTGTATGATCGGAGCAAGGCAACCGTTATATTGTTAGGTTGTGTCAATTTAATTTCCTTCACATTAGAGTAAGCAATATGTTATACACTGTCAGTCTGGGATATTAACTGTAATCTATGAAAGTTTAAGATGGAAACTGCCTTGATCTGTTGAATCTAGGTAACAGTTGTAATTTTACATTGACTTATGGTAGCAACTGTTATATATGGTCAGATTGTGACAATAAATGTTATATGCTGATCATTAAGGTGACGACTGTAATTTTACATTGCATTCAGGTATCAACTGTGTTATATGATTCGATTGTGAAAATAAATTTGATGTGCTGATCATTAAGGTGACAACTGTATTGCACTTGTAATAGAATTAATTCATTTAATCTATATCATATCAAAGGTGACAACTGTATTGCTTGCATGAACAGATACGGTATAGAGTGGTTCGTCATGCAGTACTCATGTGAAGAGATTTTAAACTCCGTGTCTATGTTTATTCATAGCTTAAGCACCAAAGTTTGTGGCTAGAACTGGACGATGGGCTCTCAATGTGTACTGAAGAATATAGGCAGTATTGTTGATTTAAAGCATATGGGAGTAATTTCTCCACATTTATTTTAGCCGTATTCAAGTTTGATAAGAAAGCATTCGATGGTTTCAGTTATCCATCAGGTTTCTTGTGCATAGCATGTAGTTTGTTTAAAAGGACCGGCATGCTGAGTTGGTGCTGTCTGACCCCAACCCGATACTGGTGTACAAAATCTCTGAGGAAGAGACTAGGATTCTTGTAGACATCAGATCCAGCAGCCTACCTAGGGATATCAAAGATTACTTACTAGAGAACACTCTGCCATACCTCCCTGGTAAGTCCTCTAGCCATTTCTGCTTTTTGTGGTAAGTCCTCCAGCCATTCCTGTTTTTTGTGCGAAACGAGCAGAGCATTTCCTTACGTACAATTCACCCGATAATGAAGAGCTACACAGCAATGAATTTCTCGCCGACGTAGAGATACTTAAATTAGACATTGCTGTTAATATATTATTTGGTCTGTCATACATTCAGAACACTTGGCTGGTCCATTTGAGGATGGTGTGCTGAATGGCCGAGTGAGGTCCATGCCATGCAGGTTCCTTCCTCCATCGACCCTCAGAAAGAATGGTGTACTGATGCTAGGAGACGCTTTTAACATGCGCCACCCGCTGACAGGTGAGACTAATCGCTAGCTGTCAGGCTATTTATCCTACTGAATGCACCAATCAAACAACAGGAATGCTGTGCTGCCTGGCACCCTTTCATCGTCGATACTATTTACTAAGAGTTTATCAGTTGCAGGTAATGCGTATCACATCTATTCGATACAATTAGACATCAGCTCTTTTTTGCTAATTCTGTAGACTTGCATATTTCCACTGACGGTGGGTCAAGCTGTTGCACTAAACAAAATTACTGCTATTAGTTTCTCTTACCTACTACAGACCTATGTATAACTTATAAACATAATATTCTAGATTTGTTTCATATGTATTTCTAAGCAGCATCCTACACCATTTTCTCACCATTCTTTCCTTTGTTTCTTCCATCATATTGCCTAATATAAGCAGGTGATGACCATCTCTTGCAGGTGGAGGAATGAGTGTCGCTCTTAATGACATCTACCTGTGGCGAGGTCTGCTTCAACAGATTCCTGATCTCTCTGACTACCAACAGATGGATGCGGCGCATGCCCTATTCCAGAACAGAAGGAAGAAGACACACTCTTTTGTTGTCAATATTTTAGCTCAAGCTCTGTATGAGCTCTTTTCTGCTAGTGACGGTACGTGTCTGAGAAGCCCTCAATAGTTTCATTTTTTCATTGGAGCTCTTTAATGAATGCTCACTTGTCATGGTTGGTTGGTGTCTCGCTTGTCTTTTTTACTATTTTAAATACTTCCTGTTATCCCTTGTATATTAACATCATTCCCGCAACCTCCTAATGTACACATTATATATTTATGTACTCCTGACACATAGTTATATATAAGTACTCATGATATCCAGTTATGTATATGTGCTCCTGACATCTAGTTGTGTATATGTAGTCCTGACGTTTAGTTATGTATATGTACTCCTGACATCTAGTTGTGTATATGTACTCCTAACATCTAGTTATGTGTATGTACTCCTGACATCTAGTTATGTATATGTACTCCTGACATCTAGATATGTATATGTACTCCTGACATCTAGTTATGCGTGATTATGAATATTTGTAGAAAATTTATCTAGACTGAGAGATGCTTGTTTCAAGTATTTCAAGTTAGGAGGACGCTGTGTGGATGGACCCGTTGGCTTGCTCTCTGTGTAAGTTTTCAATCTACTCTATGGTTGAAGCTGTATAGTATAGGGCTGAGATATTTGGATGATCCGTTGTCACTCTCATTTTCATATGATCGCAGATCGTCTGACACGCACACAGATGTGCAATAAATTAATGAACTTGTTACTACATGTGTTGCACTATGATATTTAAATGCTCAAAAAATATGTTGAATGTTAAAACTTTTAAGCATTTTTAGGGTCAACGAAGCTAATGTTTGGGTGCTTTTGAATTTTGTATGTGTTTGGGTTTCGATCGCATGTTGTTATTTCATTTTTGGCAGTCGATGTCAGTTCGTAATAATAAGAACACAATTAGCTCAGATGGGAAATAAAACCTATTAAAAACTTACTAGTACTAAACCTTTAAACATATCGTACAACCTCTATTTGAACGACATGGTGCTCCATTTTTATCCCTTCCACTATAGTGCCGTGTGGTTTTATTAGAGCCGACGCTCAAATAGAGGTTGCTCGCTGTATTTTTCGACTGACTTATCAGAGTTTGAAAATTGATTTAACTCTTTTACAGGCTAAGCGACGCTAATGTCGTTTATTTCTTGCACTTTCTTTCGAGCAAGGTAACATGAATGCCATTGGCCTGAGCGGTTTGCTAAACTGATCTTAATGTATGTTGAAGTATCAGGCGGAGTTGAACAAGGAACTACTTATAGGAACTTCATTATTGTGTAATGTTTTTTGAGTAAAAACATATTAGTTGGATACAGTTGTAAATTATTTTAATGGTGTCGCTTTCAAAGCTTAAAAAGCTGTTAAGCTTTGGAATTAGAGAACAGATTTTGGCACACCATAACAATGGCTGCTATTAAGTCATACGGCGTTCCTGAAGAGTATTCTCATCAAAATCCCTTAGTCTTCAGGCAAGATTTTAAACCACACTATGGATGAATCTGAAAATAATGGATTGGATTTAGACGTTAGTGACTTTGAATCATGGTGTAGTTCTGCTGATTGTAACGATTGATCTAATCAGGTACACTGTCACTAAAACCATGGCAACTACTACAGCAACAACCAAAGAATTGATTGTTATTGATGTAACCGAGTCATTATTATCAGTGCCATTTTGTGGACACCTTTTTACTGATCTCTTTCTATTATGGGTTTGTAAAGATCAAAGAATGGCAAAGTGGCGGTGAAATTGAAAGATGGTGCTGTATTTTTCAACCTTTCTCATATAGTGGTGTTCTATTTGCCATGATGTTCAACTGAAAGTTTTATGGTAAATCATCTCGAAGGGAGTTACTGAGGTTGTAAATCAATTGTTAAGCACCTGCAAAAGGTGCTTAATAATTGATTAGTCTCTAAATCTGCTTTGGTTTCTGCATTACAATCAACAATCATTTAGAAAAATTTAGTTACGGTAAATAAAAACTTTTATTATAGGGAATCTCGCTTGTAATTCTTTCTTCAAAGGACTAACAACTCTTGTAAAGGATGTCTTCAAATCATGAAAACTCGGTAATTGTTGGCTGGTCATGCTACTTACTTCTATAGTTTAGGAGAAGGAAGGGTAAATACATGTATGTGAACACATATTTGATCACAACTAGGCAGTGCCCATTCACGTGTGGTTCTGAGTCTAGATGACACACTTCACAAAATCAATGTTATGTTGTCATTACAATTCCTTCAAACCATGTCACCATAATATCAAAATGTTTTCAACTAGATTCTTCGAAATTTAGCATAAGCTAAAATCCAGTTTTATTTACATAGAAGATGAGTAACCTCTGAGGATGTCCTGTGGTGAAATATTATTTGCGGAATATACCAATGGAGCAGTATGGGTTAACCGTGGCAGCACTTTCTGTGTCTCAGTTATCTAGTGCTGTAAAATGTCGTAGGTGGTCAGTGATATTTGCGAAGCTTTGTTATGCTCCAAACTATGGTTATGATGTTTTAGTTATAGCAATGCATCAATTATATACCGTACACCGTCATAATAAGTGATTGCAGGTTAATCTCATAGTTTATTATTATACTATCTATCACATGTGTTGTTACAGCTTGTCCCCAGATCCCTTCACATTAGTGGGACACTTCTTCGCCGTAGCCCTCTACAGTGTGTGGTTGATAATGAAGAGTACAGGCTATAGAGTGCACGTTGGGCTTTACCAAGCTGCAGGTACATTTGTCAAAGCCTGCCAAGTCATCTTTCCCTTGATCTGGAGTGAAATACGAACATTGGCTTAAGCCTCCTTTGTCTCTCATCAAAGGCAGCGGGTTATAAAGAGTGCAAAGGCAGCATGGCTAACTTAGCTGATGACTATTTTATGTAGGAAACAACTTCAATGCAGCTATATCAATACAGGTATTAGAAGCAGCTTGTACGTCGATAGACGAATTACTGTTTTATTTACTTACATGTATATCGCACGCTGTACCAAAGATAATATATTTTACTAATAAGGAAGTTTTCATAGGGTTGAACCACTCCTTGATCTGACAGTCAATCAACAGCTAATGTTCAGTAACTGTATAAGTTGTAGGCTTGTTGCTACTTGTCTTATCATGGGCTGAAATGATTCTTAATCAACCTTATTAGATGTATTTGCTACGCTTTTATTTCGTGTCACCAATAACATTAAGATCTTGTTGTACAGAGTGATGTCACACACAGTATCATCACCTTATTACCTCAGTCTTTCAGAATGCTTGTTATTTTTAAATTTTTAAACTCAATCTATATTGTATTCCTGTACTCCACAGTCTTTCATCACAAACACCAAGTCTTTCAATATATTGCTGAATAAATTTACATGCAACGAATGAGTACTTACCATTGGCTATTTTTGCTTGTGCTGTCTCCACAGAAATACACATTCATTGGTATCATGCCATTATGTTCTGAGTTGCCTAAGCAAGGTTATGTTTGCTGTTCTATTGTGGGAATATGACATCTTCTGTGAAGGCCATTTACTTCACATTCAGTAGCTCCAGTGGCCAGCTCTTCAGGGCTTCGAGTGCTAGCATTTGGATATGAGGTAGATGGATTTGTTAGCATAACTAGTTCTTCTGTTTGTTTCATTTTACATTGTCTTACCTTGTGGTGGGAGATTATAGTCACCTTGCGGTGGTAGATCATAGTCACCTTGTGGTGGTAGATCATAGTTACCTTGTGGGGGTAGATTATATCTACCATGTGGTGGTAGATTATAGTTACCTTGCGGTGGTAGATTATAGTTACCTTGTGGGGGTAGATTATAGTTACCTTGTGGTGGTGGATTATAGTTACCTTGTGGTAGTAGATTATAGTTACCTTGTGGTGGTAGATTATAGTTACCTTGTGGGGGTAGATTATAGTTACCATGTGGTGGTAGATTATAGTCACCTTATAATGGTAGATTATAGTCACCTTGTGGTGGTAGATTATAGTCACCTTGTGGTGGTAGATTATAGTCACCTTGTGGTGGTAGATTATATGTACAATTATTTTAAGATGCTGTAAGGCATCTGAATAACACAGTTGTTAGAGTGTCATAAATTTGAATCTTGTGTGGCAATTTTTTTACCACCTCCAACTGTGGCTACAGACCGACCAACGCAGCTCTCACTATAGTAAACATTTATTGACTTTTTGTTGGTGCATTTGTGTTTGCTCGAGGTTCTTGTCATTCTTGTCAACTCTTCCTTATAGATCTTCTAACCACATGCAGGCAATGGTAGGCAATAATTGCTGATAAGTTAACCGAACCAAACTTTGTCTATGAAATAATGTCTTTCATTTGCTGTTATACATACCGATATCTGTTTTGGAAGCCCCTTTATTTCAGTCCTGACCCTGTTAAGTGGAACTGCTACAAAGTGCACATATTTCATGTGAATCGGTATTATACTGGTACACAGCTGGATTACAAAATGCAATGCAGTCTAGCAAAAGTTGACAGGTAACTAAATACTTACAATGCTGGAAGTTAAGTAATGAAGATTGCTGGCTTCTACAAGTTCCATATCAACTGGGTTGACACTCTTCATCATAAGTAAATCTATGAGCATACTAACCTGAAAGGTGAGTTATCAAATTACCTTTTGCCAGTTTATCAGAGGCAAGCATCAGTAGTAAAGGCTCAAAACTTGTACAGAGTTGGGGTGGATTAATATATGACATCTTTATCAGCTGAAGGTGAACAGCGAACTAAATAAAAAGGAGGAGCAGATGAAGTTCTAGGCTTCATAGCAACGTTGCTGCCATTCAACGCAACTGCAATTTATTTGTAGTTACTTAGCCTATCTGGTTGACTGCTGACATTTTCAAATATCTCTAAAACACCATGATGGGTGACAGGCAAAAAGGCAAAGATTGAAATGAAATAGTTGCTGTTGGATGACCCAGCTGAAAAAATGCTGTCTGATAACGACAACAATGCTGCCATATATATATAAGATTATTTGTATGCCAATTACAGAGAGAAACAAAAAGTTGGGAAATTTCAATAGTCAAAGGGAGCTCTTACATCAGCAACTGTACAACACAGATGTGATAAATTGGACCTGCCAGAGTCCTGTTGACATTTTCAAAGATTTGTCAGGAAAGGGTGATGAAGGCCCCGTAATCTGTTCATGTATAGCTACTAGTAGCTACATGTATATACAGGCCATTTAATAGGTTGCGTGTATCGATTGGTCCTTAGGGAGTACCAACTACCAACTGGATACCAAATGTTTACATATTTTAAATTCTTTTGGAAACTTGATCAGCTATCAATTGACCTCCCAGCTAAGAAAGTAAAATATAATAGTGCAATAATAGTTTACCTCTGGCCAATCAAAAAGGGCCCCGGGTCAGCTTACACGTGCCAACTGTGAAATATGCTTATGAGAAATGTAACAAATTTATTTCCTTGCTAAAAAACCTTTTTATAGACAGCCCCTAAATATAATCCCTGAAAATAATCTCTAAATGTAATCCTTGAAGATGTACCCCAGGAAGCATCTTTTTAAATTCATAAGTGCTTGTAGCAAATGCAATACATTGCTGAAGTACCATTATTTACGTATTATAATATGTAATATCTTAAAAATTCTCATATCATTTAAATAATGTAATTTTTTCTTTGTTATGTTCTGTCTTAAAATTCATGTTCAAGCTCACCTCAATGGGCGGCTGTTTACACAGTTGTAATAAAGCCCAAAATCAGACTTCTGCAAACCTCCCAAAGACCTCTCACCTTGTCATATTCACTCTAGCTCAGTAGTTAAAGTACAATACCTGATAAGATCTATTGATTCAGTTTAACCTTCGACCTTGACCCTTTGACTTTGATGGGTTAACTGATCATTTCTCATTTTTGCATCATTTCTATGCCAGTGAGTGTCACGAGACATGACCTTGGATAGTTTCCACAAATGCCCTATGTTTGTGCACTCAACTGTGAATAATTCCCGTGAAGCCAGTAAACAGTCAGTCGTTCAGCTCTGTGACACATCGAGCATTTGCACTGGAGTTCTACGCTGATGGTGTGCAGGGAGATCATTACGCGGAAAGGAATCTACCTTCTGCATCACAGCAGGTATTGGTCTGTTACTTACCTTTTAAGCCAACACCGTTCTAGCTGAATGGTTAGAACCATGGATGGACCACTTTTTGTTTTTGACAGATTCATGGTATTACAAGGTAATGATGGAGAGCATCAAGAGCAAGTTTGATACAGGCGACTGTAACTCTTTGTAGGGACAGTTCGTTGAGTTTTATCAATCAACCAGACATTTCCACTGACAATTTTTATTTCTTACTGAGTTGAGCACTAAAATAAGCTGTCGCGTAGCCCAAACATTCAGATTAGAGCAGAAGTTGCAGAATCGGGTTACAGCATTTAAAGATCCACAGCTTTCAGAACAACTTAAAGACCTCAAATACAAATCTGATGTCAAAATAATAAACGAAAAAGGCTTGAAATAAGTTCAAGACTTCTGTGTTGATACCTTTTGTTTAGTTACCAGGGATACGTCTTCAATAAATCACATGTATTTCAACTTAACTTTGTTATGAGCAACTTTCTTGATCAACAGCTAAACAATTGTTCCCACAATCATTCCATTTCAGCAGGCAACTAACTCCAGCTTATTATAGTTACTATAACCTCTCTAGTAGCTATCAGACAGCTATCAGTATGTTTCCATGATGCGCATTTGGAGTTGTGCACATGTTGAGTTACTATGCGATAAGCTTTTCAATGGAAATTCACAAGTTGCAGATTAGCGCATGCATTTTATTAGAAGATATAAGGATTTCTATTCCAGAGGTCATAACGATGCATTCAAAACTGCGTAAAACAAAATATGAACGACTGAAGTGTAGAACATGTTTAAAATACAATGGCTCGCACAGCATTTTGTTGCGCATAATCTGCAAATTTCATTTCCATCTTTTGGAAACATGAAACAATCGATAACAATTTGCAAGTAACAAAACTCGCTTAGCTTGCGGATTTTTGCTGTTTCCATCTCGTGGATGATGCAACCTCGTGGATTAACCAACTCGTGGATTAACCATGTCATGGATTAACCATGTCATGGATTAACCGCGTCATGGAAACATATTGTAGGCCGGGGCTGTCGTCGGAGCAAAGATCCTGAACATAATTTGGTTGTATTTTGTTCAATTTGATCAGCCCAACAAGGTCTTACGATGATAAATTTTTCACACAACATTAGCATAAATACATAGTATAAATTACTAAAAATATTAACTGTAAAATCCATCATTTTTGCTTTCTACCTCATAATAACTACTAAACGCGTTCCAAGGTGTTTTCTTGTTTTTATTGTTTGTTTTAATTACAAGAAAAGCCATTTTCCGTTTTTTAACACCAACACAACTCGCGCCAAGCTTATTTGGAACTATGATTTTATAACTAAGAGACAAGTATAAAACACTGTTTAATGTTATTAAAACAGAGTACAACTAAACTATCTCACAAAAATGATTTACAGTGGATGAAAGAAATGTGTGGATTAACCACTTCGCGGATTAACCACTTCAGGTAACATAGTGAAGTGATGAAGCTATCGCTAACAGCTATGCTTGTTTACTAAGGCTGGAGTCAGCTAATGCAGCCTGTCATGTCATTAGAACAGCTAAAAGTGTTGTAATAAACTTGTAAACATTGTTTGAACCGTGTAAAAGGTCGTGTGACTCACAAATTCTACATAAAGAAATTAACCAATGATATAAGTTACAAATGTTTATAACAACAAACTGCTGAGCTGTATTAAAACAAATGTAATGAATTTAAATGTAATTAATTTAACTTGGACATCGCAAGTTATCGTAGAAGAACAAAGAGACACATCTTATAGTGTCTGTTTATCGAAAGAAATCTTTATGTAGATGATGAAGTGACATCTCGTGAGTTGTCTCCTCGTGTAGAGAACGTTGGCACAGCAATATAACTAATTGAAGAAAACTGAGAGCTTTGCTAGTAGTTAATTTTTTAGAGTAAATTAAGGAGGAAGTGTAATGAATTTAAATACATGTATTATTTCTAGCCATTTCTTGAAATTATTACTAGAAAACATCAGTCCCAGACTTCTTTATCTTCACTTTATAGTAGATAGTCACTTGAACAGAAGTGTCATGACTATAAGACAGACACATTTTTTATAAATACTAATGCTTTTTTAGTTTTTCACTGCTGAGATGAATAAGCTTGAGAGCTGCTGCTGCAGGCATTCCATAAGCGATTGGCGTGGCTGGAACTACGTGGCTGGAACTACGACTATTTTATGCGCTGCTGCGATGTGCACTAATCTTGTTTACTTTTTGCATTCTCGAGTCATCTTGGCCAACTATCTTCTCTAGATCTGGTCAGCAGAGCAGCAGTTTTTGTCCTGAGCAGTTTGGCTCGACAAGATCACCATTATTGGTGATAAAGTTTTTAAGTTTACAAAGTTGTTCTTTTACAAGTTCTAAAGTCTACAATATTCTCAAGTTTATTCTAGCAAGACAAGTCACGGAAGGCAACAAAGTCTGTTTTAGCCTATTATTTTGTGTATTTCATTTTTAATGAACTGTTAAATTTTTACACACATTGGGATTTGTTACACTCACAGTCTATTTCTCATTTTGTGTTTATTTTACAATTTTTGGCTACTTCTATAAATTTGAGTTGCCTCTAAAATATTTAAATCAATATGTATATTTTACACTGTTTTTAATAATTAAAGATGCAGCTGTTTTATATTGATGTACATGTCATGTAATTCGCACACTTCAAGTTGAGCCAGTTGAGTTAAATAAAGTCGCAAGAACCATAACTCCTCATCAGTAAAGCTAGCTCTCCATTAAGGCTTGTCGCCCTAGCTAGTGACTGTCGCTATAGAAAATACAAACTTTGTTGTAAGCGGTATATCAATTATAATAATAGCTATATCGATAAATATATATATAAAATTACAATGTATAATTTATAAATATAAATCTAGGTGTTTGTTTGTCTGTCGTATGTCCAGTTTTTAGTGGTTGGTTAAAATAGGAACGCTTGCAGCACTTGAACTACTAGAAAAAAATACTTCCCCAAAAACAACACTTGCACTCCGATTCGCCGTGAACAATCAGTATGTGTAACGATTATAAGCACAAATATCCCAAACCATGGCAAGGTGGCTGCATAGTTTGTGGCAAGGTAGTGCGCTTGGCTTAACACCTGTGCATCTGAATGCATAGTAATCGATTCCCATGAGGTGCAATCCTTTTCTTAATGTCCAACTGGAAGAACAGACAGCTATTATTATAGTAAAGATTAAAATATTAGCTTAAGTTACTAGCTTAAGTTACTCAAATTCATCGGGAAAAGAAACTTAGCCACCAGCAACTACATTACCTGCCACTGTTTATAATCTGTTTTAAATCTTGAGCAAATGTGTAGCCTAAGAAGTAAGAAATGTTTTTCAACAATATACGTGTACATGTATTTTAGCTATGCTTCAAGCTTTCAAACATTTAAACGATGCATTCATCAAACACACAGAGAAATAAACAAACACCTTTATCTAAAAATTAAAATGATAAATGTTGCATATGTTGATTAAAAATATATTTTTTCTGCCATAAACCTTTTTATTACCCCGTGCAACGCCGGGTATTCAGCTAGTAACTATCAAAAATAAAATTGAGATTCGTATTAACTGCGTACATTTGTCCAATAGCTGTTTACAATGCTTATCAAAAATTTATAAAAGGTGCATTAGAAAGAAAACATAGTTGTAACCATGTATTAATCATAAAAAAATTACAAGTCTTTGATGTCCCGCATATTTTTTGTCAAATCTAACAACTCTCAAAGTGACTTGTCATAAATGTTGTTATATGCTATAAAGTGAAGAAATTTATATAACCTAGTTTATAGTTCAGAAACAAAGCTTTGCTATGTGAATTACGTTTAGTTTTGCCACATGAAATATGTTAACGATATTATTGCTAGAACTGATCATCAAACAGTACAATTATTATATACTATTTGCTCAGAGTTTTGCAGCTTTTTTTATAACTGTTTGTTTGCTCATAACTAAAGTGTTTTTGCATTTTCTAGAGAAGACTCGTGACATGACGAAATGGCAAAAAAATATTTATCGTAGATTTGGGTACACAACAAGCAACCGTTCAGCCCTACACTCGGAGTTATCTTCTATTTGCTACTTTCAGTGATATGTGGCTGACATGGTTATTGCTCTATGAAAGACCCACAAATGAATCCAATAAAGCATTTTTGTCTACTATGAACTCATTCATTATAAAGCAAGCCTTCTGTTATTGTAGTCTAAAAATATTTAAGCATTTATAAAGATTCCGGGCTACAGCCTTAGCTGATGCATCACCGTAGATGCGATTATCCACTGCCAACATGCTCTACCTAATTTTGCTAATGTGTACCACCGTCAGTGTTGGGTAATTAGCCAATTTGGCGGACCAATTAAAATACCAAATACTGGAAAATATCATAACCAAATACCAAATAAAATACCAAATACTGGAAATTCTTGAAACCAAATACCAAGTCAAATAAATATAGTAATTGGTAATTGAATTTGCAAATAGATCTATTTGGAATAAAATCAATTACCCAACCCTGACCACCGTGTATCCAACTCGATGCAACATTTATCGCATTTCTTCTAAAATTGTAAAGGAAATCTGATTGAATTCTAATCCATTGTGTGTACCCATAATATACCCTTTACGTGTAGAAAATCCAAAAGCACCAAAGTAGTGGTAGCCATGCTTGTAGACATTTGCTTTTAAAAGCCTTCTGCTGTAGGTCATAGCTCATCTCATTCTCAGCTTTTGATTGGCTGACCTATTTCTCTTCATAGCCTTTCTTGCAAACTCACAGTAGTCTAATGAGTAACATAACCAGCACTGCAGGTAACACGGTTTCTGTTTTATATTTAGGTAAAGACAATGGAAACAAGCACTTCTCCTAGTTCATACCGAATGTTGCAAGAGTATTTAACACATGGCAAAAAGCCTTCCGTTCCAGAGCTTATGGCAGAACTTTCAGGTACGCCTGGCAGCAGCAGACTCGAACAGGCACTAAAACAGCATCATAATCAGTGGACATTGCTTCACTATGCAGCAGATCGGGGTGATACGTACATTATCCAAGGCCTTCTCAATCAATCTACAGAGGTTGACAAATGCGAAGCATTACTTGTACAAAATAATATTGGTAACACTCCTTTAGCGCTAGCTGTAATCCAAGGTCATACAGACACAGTACAACATATACTGCGATCAGACAACGCAACATTAAATTACAAAATGTTAAAAGTAGAGAATAAAGAAGAAGGAGCTATTCTCCATTTAGCGATGCGGAGCGGGCGTCTTGAGATAGTTAAAGCTATTATGGGATCAGTCAAAGAAGCACAAGCTCTCAACTTGCTGTTGCTACAGAATCGCTATGGCAACATTCCTCTCAGTCTTACAGCAGAAAGAGGCTATCATGAAATCATACGATATGTGCTGAGCCGCATTGACTCACAAACGGCGTATTTAATTTTGAATATACAAAATCAAGTTGAAGGAACCACAGTTCACATGGCTGCGTGGAACGGTCAAACGGATGTTTTCCGTGCTTTGCAGGAGTTGATCATAACTAAACATGCAAAATATGACTTGCTAATGTCTGAGAACAAATATGGTAACACTCCTCTCAGTCTAGCTGCCGAAAAGGGACACCTTCAAATAGTACAAGACATACTTAACTCTGTGGGACATGAGAGGTCATTTAAAATGTTAAAAATGCTCAACAAGAATGATGGAACTCCAATGCATACGGCTACGTGGAATGGTCAAACTCGAATTGTTGAGGCCATTCTCGGCTCGATTGATAGAAGCCAAGAGCGAGTTGAGCTGCTCTTGCTACGTAATCAATATGGAAATACTCCTATACATCTGGCTGCCGAAAGAGGGCATCTTGAGATAATACAGATCATGCTTCGTGAGCTGGACTCTTCTGAAAGCTGCAGAGTGCTCAAATCTCAAAGTGATCTCGGTACTTCCCTGCATGTTGCTGCTTATAATGGCCACTCTCAAATAATTAAAACTATCTTGAATTGCATTCCAAATAAAGAAAAAATTGAGCTGTTATTTGAACAGAACCGTTATAGTAACACTCCCATCAATCTCGCTGCTGAACAAGGACATCTTCAGGTCATCCAAGTCATACTAAGCCAAGTTGATGCAGATACAGCCTTTGAAATGTTGCAAGCATACCATCCTCATAGTGAACCAACTCTACAGATAGCTGCCAGAAACGGACATACAAGAATAATTGAGGTCATCCTTGACACCGTAACAGAAGATCAAAAGTACAGATTACTGTTGCTAGAAAATGCGCAGAGTCACACCGCTGTCACCCTTGCAGCCTACGGTAGACACTCAGATTCCATGAATTGCATCCTTAACAAGATTTATGGCGGGATGAGATATGAAATGCTAAGCAGACGAAATTCTGACAATGAATTCATTTTGCATAGAGCTGCCAAAGCTGGCCATGCTGAAGTAATAAATGTTTCACTTAAGAATATTACTGAGATGCAACGACTCCAATTACTGGTACTGGAAGATAACCTAGGTCATACACCAGCAATATCCGCAACTTGGAATAGAAATACAGAAGTTCTAAAGGTTATACTCGACGCATTGAAGCCAGCTAATAGAGCCACCATTTTGGGGAAACAATCAACTACTAGTGGAGGCACTGTTCTTCATATAGCTGCCAGGGGCAGAAATCTGGATGTTCTCGAGACAGTAAAAAGTTTTTTGTCTGAAAATACTTTATGTGGCTTGCTTTTGATTAAGTGCGCCAAAGGCCTAACACCTTTGCACAAGTCAGCACTAGTAGGCGATGCTGATTTTCTTCAACAAGTTGCAGACCAACTAACATTAACTAACTGGTACCATATTGTTACAGCTGAAGACAATGAAGGGGATAACATTCTATTATGTGCACTCGCCAAACGCCACTCTCAAATGGCTGTTTTCATACTAAACTCTTTGCCTTCCGCAAGAAGGCTCGAGCTTCTATGCACGTCAAATGATAACGGAAGAACGCCATTACACATAGCGGCTTATGAGAACCTGCTTGACATCTTCTCACAAGTTATTTCTCTTACTAGCAAAGATGAAATGACTCAGCTTCTGTTGTTGAAGGATGGCGATGAAAACAATGTCCTCTTTGAAGGTGTTTCAAAAGGCAATGCAGACATCGTTCAATCCATACTCTCTGTAACTCATTCTGAAAATGTGTTTCAAATGCTGTCAAGCTCGATTGCTGATGGAAAAACTGCCATACATGTAGCGGCATCTCACGGATATTCTTCAACTTTATCCATAGTTTTCTCCTACTTGAAAGTTCAGCAAGTACAAACACTTCTCTCAATACCAGATTCTACCGGAAATTCCCCATTGGCTGAAGCTGCCATATTTGGGCATATGAATGTTATACAAATGGTGTTCAAACTTCTGGATGCAGAATTAGTTTATGAAATCCTGAAAATGTCAAATGTAATAGGACAAACACTTCTGCACCACTCTGCAAGCAGTGGTTGCCTGAAGATTATCACCGGTCGATTGAAGCCACTATTATCTGATGATCAGTTAACTCAGATTTTGTCTACTAAAGATGTGAATGGTGACACAGCTGAAGAGTTAGACAGGCATCTTCAAAAGTCGTTGGAAAAGAGTGAGGGCAAAAGTAAGTACTTCATACAAAGCCTTAGTGATCTACAGCTATCTTGAAATGTTTACTTTTATCATTAGCATAGTTTTTTGTTATAAATCATAATTCAGACTAAAACTTTTCTTTTATTATTTTAGATTTACTAGGATTTATATACAAAATTTTATTCAGGAAAAAACTGCTTACATGTAGAACACAATTTGCTGGACTCAAAATTATAATTTTGTTATATTTTTACTCGCCATGACACTATGTAGGGGGATATAAATTAATACTTTTCTTCTTGCCAACATCATGTCCCCTGCTAGGGCAATAAACAGTTAAGTAGACTAATGTGGTCTACTTAGCTGTGGCTAATAGTTCATACCTGGTGGGTAAACTAAGGCTAAGAGAAACTAAGGCTAAATGCATTTTTTCTGGCCTGCGATTAATCAGTCTCAAATCTACTTGAAAAGTTCCTATTTGTGCGAACAGAAATGCCATCCGTTAAAAGAAAAAACTCCAGCGTACAAGTTGGCTGGCCTCGTGCCGCTCATTCTCCAATATCTTTCTGAATGACTCCATTAGCTTATCTTTATTTCTTCTCGCTTTATAATTTGTTCACACTGGTTCACACCTGGTTCACACTATATTGCAGTACATCGACAGTAATCCCACACTACATGTGATCATCTGTAATAACAACGTTCACACTATCATAAACCATCGGTGCTTACATCGGCAAATAGTCTGTGACATAGTGTTCTCATTATACAATACGGTTGCAGACGTACTAGTCCCGCAGCAACTCTTACAAAGGAAAATATAGGTCACTCAATCTGTAACAGTCAATCACCATCACTGAAGTTGTGTACTCTGCCTCGGATGAGCTGCAAAATATGGGAATAGTTTGACAGCGGTAACATTTCTGGATATAGCTGCGTTGCCTCTGTGATACCATTGTTAATGCGTTTACACAATCTAAACACAACCGGCGAGAGGACAACCCTGACATACTGTGATACAGTGTGATACAGCGTGTACCAGGCTTCAGTAAAGATGGCCCTATGTAGTGTGTTTGAGTTCAAATTTTAGGTTAAAGAACCAAGCATTGGCCTCTGCCAGCCAGCCATAGTTTTCTAAACTAATATTCCTATTTGTTTTACAGTGAAAGTAACGAGTAGGTTAACGAATAGGGATATCTTTGTAGATCAGAGTTTCTCTTCTGATACCGGTGATGGTCTAACTAGTCGGCCTCATGCGCAAAATCGACTGTCTCAAGTCAGCGATTCCGCCAAACATTCTGATGCCTACCAGCGCAATATTACTCTGCCCGAGTCTGCTAAAAGGGACGACCCTCTCAAAGACTTGAAAGGATCAAACGGAAAAGATCTTGAGACACGGATTTTTAAATTCATAGATCAGGAAGACAGCGTATCTGACCTCCTGAATACGCAAACCCATGGTAGTACTTGAACTTAACTCAGTTTTACCTGTGCAAGAGTTGAAACTCTGTGTTCTTATTTGTTTTGTTGAAATGTTGCTATAGAACTATGCATGTGGTAAATACTTGGTAGGTGAAACTGTTAAAGGAAGTGAATCTCTCACACTGAAGCCAGATGTGTGTAAAAGAGAACAAAGTAGCGATTTGACGAGTGGTACTGCTGGCCGAGAGGACTTTGCAATCAACACACAGTATACTGGTACGCAAAATTTGTGGTAATTTTATTAAATACCCTGCCCTATCAGTTGAAAAGTTTAAAATTTGGTCTACATTGTATTTTTATGCTTCAATAGAATTTAGACCTATGCTATGTACCAGTTCTGATGAATGCATTCGGTTACTTCACAATCAAGTGTACACATAGTGTGTCACATTAGGTCAAAATATCAACCCCAACCAAATTTGTCATACTGATTAATTTTGGACAGCAGAAGACTCTTGCTAATTATATCCAAGTGGAAAAGCACACCACTCCTAGTGTCTTCGAAAAATCATGGGTCAAACAGACCTATGTAGGAATGGTTACGGACACTACGTCATGTGGTGATGGAGTCAGTAAATATATTTTCTTTTCTTTGTACAACATTTCCATAGAAAAACAACCCTAACAATGCATAGACATTTTTCAACACTATACATCCAAAGTAATTTTTTCCCATTTAGGAGATTGTAATTTGTACACCCAAGGTGTCGAAGTGTAAGGGTCTTGCATAATATTCATGCGATTTTAAATGTTGAAAGTTTGCATTAACTAAATGGAAACACAAAATCTTTATTTCTCTCATTTAACTATTTATTAACAGTGAATAAACATATGTTTATCCTAAACAAAATGAATTATTGCAATGCGGTTACTTTCCTTTGAAAATTTCAGGCAATAGGCATAACTTGTCTCATGGGTACGGACACTACATAGAATATGATTACAGGTATTTGTTCTTAAAGATGTTATAAGCATTCTGAATCTCAACCAGGTTTTCAGGAATGAAATATCTGTATCTGCCATCTTTCTCTGGGCAAACTATTGGTGTGCATTACAGGATAATGTTCTTTGGGTGAGTGTCTACATTTGGGCGGGTTGGCCATTTAAGCCATCCATTCTTCAAGTCCATGAAATCCGTAGTGACATCTCAACCATCACACTCTTTGACCACACCAATATAGAAGCTGTCTGTATATGCTACAGCAATCCACTCTCCAGTCTCAAGTTTGGAATAAACGAACAAAGATAAACAGCTACTAGTACATGAAATGTCCCGGGTACGGACACTACACTACACTATCTCAATCCGCCAAGCATACACAGTTGCTTTAGCACATAGTAGGCCTATAGACTATAGTAGATTGAGATTTGGGAACTGACCTTTGTTCACTGCTGGAATTTCTAGTCTCTGTGTCCTTATTGAGTGTAGGCCTCCTCGTATTCGTTGTTTCAGCACTGACACTCAACTGTGTCTTGCCCGTACCTAGGCGGTTTTGCCTGAAATTGAGAAAAATTTGCATCTACTGTCATGATTGGGTTTCCCACATGCAGTTTTGAACAATCAATGCCAGTTTTGTTTTCCATAAAACTAACACTTTTATATTTACCTGTCCTCATGTCTGTGACAAAGTTGATCTGTTCCCATATTCCACAATATTCCTCATTTTCGCACTCTGTAGGCATACCCTGCAAGCAGCTAGCACAACAGCAGGTCAACTTCTTTGACATTAGCGACCCTTGGCTGTTCTTCCTGACACTGTGTATTTCCCGCACTTTTGTTTTGAGTGCCTTTACCATTGGACGATCCCTGTTGACGTCTTTGAGGAAGTAGTACTCCCATTTGGTAATTTCTCCGTTCTGAAGCTTGAACGGGTTAGCGAGGTTAGCCTGACAATATTCATAGAAACTCCGAGCATCACTCACAACTGTCTTCGCACGTATGACTGCTTGGCCAACGTTGTATTTCACAGTAGCCCCAAGCCCATCGCACACTGACTTACCGTGGCTTGTTTTGTAAAAATTTCTCAGTATAATAGTGCTATCACCAGTATGAACAAGATCATAAAACGCATTTCGCCCTTTATATTGCGAAGCGCAACTATTTGTGAATTCATGAACAGTAATAGTTTCTGTTTCAGAAATCTTTAATTCGTCTCTGACTCGATCAATGGCATGCTTCTCAAAGGCACGTACACTGAAGGCATCCTTGTCATGTGCAGTGATTCCAATGATGGTGTGCTTGACCAGTGTTGATTGGTTTTCAACTACCTGTATGTTATAATACAGCTTCATCGGGTGCAGTGTCACGGCTACTTGGTCGAAAAATGCAATGTTTCCACAGCATAAATACATTGGTATGAATTAGCAAAATCCATACAGAGAACAACTTCTTTTTTAGGCAAGCAGGAAATCAAATTTTGTTGCTGCTTATGTTGCCAGTTTGCTCTGAACAGATGGGGTGCCAACTCTCTCAAATCTTTGCTATACTCTTCAAGAAATTCCCCAATACTTGGGGCGTACTTCTCACATGTGGTCACTGCTTTTGATTTTCCATCAGCTTTGTCAAATGACCTTCGACCCCATTTGTAGTATTCAATGTGAGTGGACAGATCTAGAAGTGGCTTGATCTCTTCTATGTACTTAGCCTGTCCACACTGCTGACAAGCCCGTTTGACACATTCTGCTTTAGGCCATGTTAAATAATCACAAAGTGTGAGCCTTGCCAACTGTGACTTTGATGTCTCCACAGAAATGTTTAGACCATGAAGTTTCACATACTTTTCCATTGCCTCAGCTTTGAGCGCAGCATTGCAGCATATCTGACACATACAGGTTTTACGATCCGTTTCACTGACTGTTTTTACTTGCGGGGGGCGAAGTTTCGAGAAAGTTGTAAACCCAACTGATACTGGATTTTCTTCATTGAACTTTTGAAGTGTTTCCCCTAGAGTGAACCTCATAACATGCCTTAGAACTCTCGCCTCATCTCTATCACTTTTCATAGTGCTCTTTTTATCTGGTAGCTGCCGGCTTATATCATCGCGCAGGTAAAAACGTTTCACCTGCTAGACAATAGAATCTGGAAAGGCATCTTTTTGTTTTCTTCTGGTCTCATCTGACCCGGCAGTTGTTTGTCTTACTTGGCATGCTTGTCTTGCTCTGGCTCCTGCGGAATTTACAAGTCGCTTTAGCAGACGATAACTAGATCTCAGTTTGTTGTTGATTGTTCCCGATGGCTTCATTTCAGAAATTTTTTCTTTCTGGGTCTGCACCACTTCATCACCTGCTGTCTTTCTCAGCACTCCTGCTTGCTCCAGATTCTTTATAGAAGTTGGTGTTAAAATTCTTCGGAACACTGCTAGCTTTTTTGGGGTGTGATAGGCAATGCCTTTCTGGCTCTTCTCACAGCTCTTTCTGTTGTACTTCGGGAGTTGTATCCAGACTCACATTGATATTCTGCATTGCTGTTGCCTCTTCCTGATATTTTAATTTTCATTCTCCATTGCTTTGCTCTAAGTTTCGCAACATTGCGTTCCAACCTCTTGATTTTCTTTTTTTCAAGGGATGTTTGAATTTCTCTTTTCTTTGCCGCTGCAGATTTAGATGTAGGTGTCTTTTGTGCATTTTTCTTTGCTCTGTATCGCTGCATTTCTAGTCGCTTCTTCTCACGCAGTTCTACCTTTAATTTGACGGATTTTCAGCCTTCTGTTGTTGCTTCTGCCTTGCTTGCTGCTTTCTCAATCTATCTTTTTCTCGCTCAGAAGCAAGTCGGGCACCTCCTTCTTCCTTGAGCTTTGCACGTCTTCTTTGTTGCTTTAATGTGTTTTTACTCACTTCAATATTCACGTTGGGCTGCGTCCGACTTCTTGTAATTCTACCCATCTAAAAATAAAATATAACCACTCATTTTAGTGGATGGTACTATACAATTCCCATCTCATAAATCTTGTCTCAAAATCTGAAAGCTTTTACATGCAAATAAGCTGAACTTACCTTTTCTTACTGTGAGGAAGTCTACCACTGACCCAACTGCTTTGGATGCACACTGAGTTATGACGTTATGTACAGCACAACGTAGGACACAACAACGGCGTAAAGATATACTCAATGACATTTTGGTAGTGTCCGTACCCAATGACTGTGGTTTCTATTACTGGCATGTAGCTTGAACAGTAATGTTCCCAAATCAGTAAACTTTGTGTTATCATAGGTAAGCATGATAAACTAATAAAACCAAACATTTTCACAAAAAATAAAACGCAGAATTGGAAGGTTCTGTGCACTGATAGACAAAACTTATAATTTATGTATACCTGAATATGCGCATTTGCCAGTAAAATCACAAAAAGTCCATACGCATGTCAACACTTTTGTGCATTTTGACTTAGGGTTCGGTTTCCCTACAATTTAGTCACAGAAATGATTAGCTATAGAACTTCAATTGGCAGTTTAGGTAAGTTTCTTATTATATGGGTACGGACACTACAGGGTTACGGACACTACAGTCAGGGCACTTGAGCCCATATATATCAAACAATATTACATTGATGGTCGTGCGATCTGGTACATAAAGAGGGTGCATTAAAAGGTGTGTGAAGATAGACTGTAATCATCCTTGTAAATAGCCATTTGGTGTAGGATGGCGGGGGTACGGACACTACATTATTTTGAGTTTGTAAACCTGTATAGGTTCTTTCTGCCGTTGTGAGCAACTCAAACATCGAACTTTCGAACCATTTTTTTCCTCATGCACAGAATTTTGTGATGCTTGTGACTGAATGCAAACCAAAACATATTCTTTTAGACACACATCTTTAAAATTTACTTTTATCTTGAACTTTAAAATTCATAGGATTTCATACTGTCTACCTCAAACTGTAAATTCTGCCCTACCCGACCCAAACATCATTTCACCAAAAAATATCCAATAACATTAGTATGACCAGGGTCACCGTATTTGGACCCCATGTGAATTATACAGAAAGATTGCTCCAGAACAAATTGGACTACCTGCAAAAATAGCATTGAAAATATGTGACACACAAAAACTTCAAAAAAATGCACCTCTTTTGACCTTGTATCGGTCATAAAATCGCTTTAAGAATACATAGAGACAAAATTCTTTTTTCACCACAATGCCCGGAATGTCCTGCACGCCATGGAATACAGAAGACTTAAGACTAGTGAAAATCAAAATGGTCATATTCCCATACTGTTTTTCCAATATGTTTGCGTACACCTGATTGTGAAATAGCCGATTGGCCTAAACATAGGCTCATGTACAGACATACAGTAGCTACAGGAAGTCAAGCAATCGTTACTTCATGAAAACCTACACATACCTACATAAACTTATTGTATTCCTGATTTGGCTACAGTTACCTTTTGTAACTGTTTCCAATTCTTTAGAGAATCCATTTCAGTTTGATATACGGTAGATGGACAAATGTTTGCAAAGAGGTCAGTTTCTCTGTGCTGTTGCTTGACAGATTCAAGTAGCTATGGCATACGCATTTAAGTAGCTAGGGCATATACATTCAAGTACCTAAGGCATATACATTTAAGTAGCTAGGGCATATACATTCAAGTACCTAAGGCATATACATTTAAGTAGCTAGGGCATATACATTCAAGTAGCAAGGGCATATGCATTCAAGTAGCTAGGGTATATACATTCAAGTAGCTAGGGCAAATACATTCAAGTAGCTAGGGCAAATACAATCAAGTAGCTAGGGTATATACATTCAAGTAGCTAGGGCATATACATTCAAGTAGCTAGGGCTAAACTGTAGCTCAGCTGAACTGCAACTGCCCAACAAGAAAGAAAGTGCAAAAACGGAGGATACTGAGTGGTAATAGCGTGAACATCAAACCGGTTCTTACTGGATATAGCAGCCGAAAATTACCAGGAGTGGTAGTGGCTAAGTAGAGATAAAAAACAAGTTGACAGAATAAAGACAACCAGTAGGCTAAGCTAACAATAACTAGAAGAAAATAATTATGGCTAACCCAAGGAGTTTGTGGCAGCGACTGCAATGTTAAATAACTACTATTACCTATTATCAATAAATGACATTATTTATTTAAGTTATATGACGATGTTCAACTGCAGCTGCTCTCTGATGTCTAGTACTGCTTGGTAGCCTTCCGTCAGCGTTATTTTATTGCTGTCTCTCAGTGTCATCAACTCATTTAGTTTCACCGTTTTTCATGCAATGTCTGTAGAGAAAGAAGCTGTAATGGCAGAACCTGCTGACACTTCTACCCACACTTTCACAGCTGTCCTCTGGAAAAACCCGCAAGAGGAGACCAAGCCTGCTCTCCGTACAGGTGTTTTTACCCTCCATGATCAACAACTGCCTGTGGTAGATCTTCTATTACAGTACACCTAGTATCACAATACGTCAATCATTATAGTTCATCTACTCCACAATATGGGACCTCATGAAGATAGATCATTAACTTTTTCATTGCAATGCCAAAAATTGTATACTAGAAAGCCCTGCTTTACTTAGAATTTTTGTTGAATCAACACTATATACATCTTGTTCAATATGCCGTTTTACCAAATTGAAGGTAAGGCATTTTTCCTCTAGTAGGTCTAACCTCACAACTCATACAGAAGAGAGCCCTAGTAGTTTAGTAGGTCAGTGCTCAGAACTGGTTGAACATGTACCCTATTTGGTAATATAGTTTTTCTGAAATTCTCAAGCATCAAACTCATTAAAATATTTACAAAGCTTTAAAATTCAAATTTTCACTTAGATACATAATCTTTGCTAGGCCTTCAATAGAATAACGTAACGCGCATGTTAATGTCTCTAGGAATTGAACTCATCAAACAATAAGGCATGAACATAGGAATGCTGCTGACTGATGTCACAGTAGGTACCTGAAGCAACATATCGCGTTTATTCTTGTTACAGAAGTAAAAAATATAGGGAAGGACTCTGAGTTGATGGAATTTAAAGAAATGAAGCTTGACGATGGCAAACAATCTCTTCCAGATGTTAGAAAGGGTTCCGTTACAGATCTTAAACAAAGGAGTGCTGATCAGGGTTTGTGTGATCTTTTAAAATGATTAAATGATGGCGTAACATAAACTAATTTAAAATTTTTCCCAACGTTTGTCTCTCACACGAGTGTTTCATGACGTTATAGGCAAACATCGGTTAGTTAAAAATATTTTCAATCATATGGAATTCAATCATAATTTGGAAAACATTTATGTTTGAAATAAAATTATTACTAATGAAGTAATATATATAATGTATACATAATATATATAAAATACATGATATGTATATATAATACATGAATATATAATATATATGTAACATATATAATATGCATATATAACATATGCATGTATGTATACTGCATACATGTAATGATATATGATATATATACATACAAATATATGCCGTTAAACCTCTATTTGAACACCATGGCACTCTATTTTTCAACCCTCCCTTTATAGGGCGGTCAAATAGAGGTGGGGTTCGAATAGAGGCTGACGTTGAATTTTTCAAATAGCTCATCAGAATTTTGGGAAGACAAATTTAACCCTTTTACGGGTGAAGCGAATGTTGCCTATGTTTTGCACTCTCCTTTGGGCGGAGCGACTTTAACCTTTTTGGATGCAGTAAATCTGCTAACTTACCTCGAACTTGTCAAAGATCTCTTGATAAATATGCATTGAGAAACCAAGAGTTATCTCTTCCAGTTGATATTTATTGCTGGCAATCAGCTCGTGATCATATGATATAGCCTTCGCCCTGCTTTGCAATTTGTTGAAGCTTTCATTTTTTGTTTTATTCTAAATTTGAAAACATATTTTCGTTTCATAAGTTCATTTAACAATGTTGCATGAAAACTCATTGCACTCATTGATATGTTTGCTACAGTTGGCAGCCAAAGCTGTTTTTATGTGCAATAAAAGAGGAGTTATGAGGGTCGATCCATTGTAAGCCGAGTTGAAATAACCACAAGGATGCTATCAAATAATATAATATATAAATCTGCAAATCTGCAAATTTACAAATCATATAATAATTAATAATAATAATCTATTAAATGCTCCAAATATATATTCAAAAACAAGTGAAATAAACAAACCAAACTTATAATATATGCAGAAACAAAAATTAACATTTTTGAAACAAAAATATTTCTATTGTTTGCTTGGCCAGTTGAGTTCTGATTGTCGCTTTTGATGGAACGAATATCTTCTGGTTGTTTGATACCTTCCAGTGTCTTCTGACCTCAACTCTTTTTCTGCCCTGGTGAACTAGTCGTTATCAGCGTCGTAACCATTTTTTAACAGTGCATAACCTTTACGCGTCGCATTTCGCTCAAATAATGATGAACTTTTAGCCGTAAGGGCACTAAGCACAACTTTTAGCCTAAAACTAGTGGTTCATATAATGTCATAAACCATTTTTTACATACATTGAAGTATCAAGACCCCGGTAAATAATGAACTACTATTAGCCTGATACAGTTATTGATTATTCCTATGGTGCTGCTTTCCAAGTTTTAACGAAAACATGGAAAGCTTTGGAGTTAAAGAAAGAACTTTGATACGAACAGAAACAACGAAAGAATTAATTGTTATTAATGTAACCTAGTCATTATTAGTACGATTTTGTGGACACTTTTCTACTGATCACTTGTTATTATGGGTTCGTAAAGATCAAAGAATGTCAAAGAGGTGGTCAAGTGGAGGTGGCGGTCTAATAGAAGTGGCATTCAAATGAAGGTGTCGTTCAATTAGAGGTTTTACAGTATATATATATAGATATAAATAGATATATACCGTAAAACCGTAAAACCGTAAAATCGTCTCTATACATATATATGTATAAATAATGTATATACATAAAGAAATATATATATAGAAAAATATATATAATTTATATAATATTTATTATAATATATATTTTTTATATACATGTATATTGTAATATATATTCTATATATATATATAAATATCATAGCTTGGAGTGATTACATAGTACTCCAGTACAAGAACACTTATGCATTGTTAGCTCAGCAACCAAAGCATACAAATTTTGATGTACTCCACTTGCAAAGAGTTTTATTAGAATTGGTGACTCGATCAGAAAGCTGAAAATATCTCAGTGTATTAATATTAACTACAACCATATTGCTTACTGAAGTCTACACTTCCATCAATCACATTAAGGTTTTGGTTACCTTGCAGGAGTTAAAAACCTTGAGGAAGATTTGCAGCAGAATATTGTTACACCCAGAGTAACAGAGCTCAGAAATCCCAAATCGAGTTTCTATCCTCATCGCAAGCCAGAACAATGTGATCAAGGTGGGTTCAGTGACAATTATAATAACAGTACACTTGTATAGAGGGAGGCACCTAGTCAAAGACTCAGTCATTTGTTGCTGATCATGATGCCGTCATCAGTAGAATAGAATAGAATCCTGCTTGTTTCCTGATGTGCTGCCGCTTGATTGTTACTTTCATAATTGTAACTATACACTGTATATTACTTTTAGAAATCAGCATTGTTAATACCGAATGCTAACATCATAAATTCTATGATAGTTGATTAATGAATGCTGAAGCATTAAGTATCCCTTAGAGCTGAGATATTGAGGACATGCAAGTAGCTGAGATATTGTATAGATTAACGTTTGGTGTCGAGTAGCGAGAGGTAGTTCTACTTTATGTTTGACCTAATTCTACTTTATGTTTGACCTAATTCTACTTTATGTTTGACCTAAATTCTTGTTACTAAAATACTGATTGTGTCACATGACTTATCGTAATTGTCTTTCTCAGAGTGTAGCATTATGCATGTTGACTTTTGTTTTAGGTTTTTGGTTACAGAAATAACATTTATTCCTACTTTTTACTTTTTAACCTTCAAAAGAGCTCCTTGAAAACTGCTTCGCTATTTTGTTGGCAATGGTGGAATTTGATTGAAGGGATTTACTCTAAAAGACATCTTGAGACTCTTTTTATTGCGAATAGTAATATTGATTAGATTCTGTGGTGTTCCTCAGTGCTGGTGTTTTTCAGTGTTGGTGTTCCTCAGTGCTCGTGCTTCGTGTTGGTGTTCCTCACTGTTAGTGTTCTTCCGTGTCGGTGTTTCTTGGTGTCGGTGCTCCTCGGAGTTGATGTTCCTCAGTGTTGGTGTTCCTGAGTATTAGTGTTCCAGAGTGTTGGTGTTCCTGAGTGTTGGTGTTCCTTAGTGTTGGTGTTCCTTATTGTTGGTGTTCCTTAGTGTTGGTGTTCCTTAGTGTTGGTGTTCATCAGTGTTGGTGTTCCTTGGTGTTGGTGTTCCTTGGTGTTGGTGTTCCTGAGTGTTGGTGTTCCTGAGTGTTGGTGTTCTTGAGTGTTGGTGTTCCTGAGTGTTGGTGTTCCTCAGTGTTGGTGTTCCTGAGTGTGGGTGTTTCTCAGTGTGGATGTTCATCAGTGTTGGTGTTTATCAGCGTTGGTGTTCCTGAGTGTTTATTATCTTAAGTGATTAACTAGCAAAGGTTTAGTTTAACTTTGATCCCTTTGTAGAAGTGAAAAACCTGGACGAAGATTTGCAGCAGGATCTTGAGTTTGCCGAATACAACGAAACGGATCTCAAGGATGACAAACAATCTCTTCAAAACATCAGAAAGGCTTCTCATTTAAAATGTATGGCTGCAGTTCAGAGTTCGTTTGAATCTCTTAGTGTGATAAAAAGATGTCGCAATGAAAGTTAATTTGTAAACCATTCTCCAGGTTTTTTTGGTTTTACAGGCTGCTATCAAAAGTTGAATGACAACAACAGGTCAGTTAAATTTTTCTGAAATCTCTGATCACCAGTCAGCACTTCAAGGCCATGAACAATTCCAGCCATCAACCAAATTCAACAACAACGCGTAAAAAGAAATTACGCTCACTTCTCACTTTTTATTTTAACCATGCTACACTAGAAACCATTAAAAATATACATGCGACTCAAGCGTCTATGTTGGAACATACTGTATGTGTCTTGATAGTACAGCTATTCTAACAGCATTTCATCAAATATAAATAAGCCAATTTTTTTATAAAAGTTTTACTGCTACTAAACTTAAGAAATTAGGATATTCTTTTTAACTACTCTGGAACCTTACTAAATGAGTTTTATGACGTTTGAATGTATATTATCTCCCCTAAACAATAGGAGGCTTTAGATACACATTAGTCTGCGTTTGGCTACGAATAAAAACGAAGCTTTGATCTCACTGCCATTTGTTCTATTTTACAAACAAGCTCGAATGTTACATCTTTGTAAACAATGAAACTCTGAGAGATTTTATCGAATCAATATGCTTCCATTTTTCTCATAGTTGTTGTAAAAAAAGGTGTCATTTATCTGCGGACAAACAAGCAGACAGACAAACATTGATCTATATATATATATGAATCTCAGTGTTTGTCTTTTTGACTTTTTGAGCACCTTATGTCTAGTGAGAGCGATAACAATCTCGCAAGGAAAAATCCATATCACAGAGGATTTGATCTCAGAACACCCCGCTCGCATAGCGACAAACTAACCCGTTAAGCTACACGGGATGCAATGGATCAGTATAGCAGATAGTCATTATCGGTGTTAAAATACATATAGCGACTCTGTGTTACGCGCGATGTCACTAAAGCTTGCTCCCACGGGGCTTCTTAGTAAGTTCAACAATACATACCTATACTAGCTTACTCAAATTAGTCATTGGCAATACCTGCCACTGTTTATAAGTGGTGTTTTAATACCCATGCAACACCGAGCATTCGGCTAGCAGTTCTATACATATATATAGCAACTAAAAGCAGGTACGAAAGCGTATAAAAAGAGAATTCTACACTACACTCTACACTGTATTTCGGTACAGCTTTTCATTTTAGTCAAATCGCGCCTGAGGAGTGTATCGCACGAAACAAATTTGTAGCACTTTTACTGAAAATTTACTTTATTCTTAATTCTTCTTACTTTCTTCTTTTTTCTATTATATATATATATAGATTAAATTATATTTTGTAGGAGAAGACTACAAGGGCTTGACTAGTGACGCTGTAAAAGTATCTGATGACAAGAATGACACAGGTATATCATCTTTAATAAACTAGACAGTTGGTACAGGGATAACGACTCTTTAAAAAGCTTAGCTACATCATAACTATAACTGAATAGCTCATAATAAAATTAGTGTAACAGATTAGCTACTATCTATATAGGAGTTATGCACCCTTGTACTCAAATAACTTCTTCCCTTCTTATGTAGTCGCCGGGTTATCACCTCTAGATATTTAGTTTGCCATTTGGTCAATAATCTGCTTTCACAAGCTGATGTTCTTTAAATTTTAAAAATATTTGAATCAAAAAGGTCAAGGAAAAACAATATTTCCTTTAAACAACCCAGAATAGAAATTATGTTCCATCTAATGGAATATATTATTTGAAAGTAATTTTGCATAAAACCAGTGGAATTTCAATATTCTGTTGCAAAAGATAATAAGCTATCTATTTATAAACTTTTAGTTTCATTGACATTAGACTCGTTCAAGAGAATTAAAAAAATATGCATAATTCTTGAGTCCTGACAACTCTCATTTTCATAGCTCATCTGATATTATATCTGACATGTGAGTCGACACAAATTACCGAAATTCTAGTAACGGTGTATGAAAAACGCCATCTTTTGAAAACAAGACTGAAAAAGCCGTCTATTTCACTTTATGGCTATATAACTATCGAGACAGCACCAACAGCAAGTAACCTCTCATCAAATGTCCTCTGTGTAAAACTAATCTCTATAGCAAACTGAGAGCAATGGCACTTAGTGTTCGTTCTAATAACTACGCCTTATATGTCCTGTTCACGAAGTTAACCTCTCAGGCTTATTTTCCAAGTTCACTAATTTGTAATACTGACAAAAGCGCTTTAGCAATGAGGTGGAGAAAGAAGTAGTTAGCCCCATTAAATCACTCTTTTAAGCATAGAACTAGACTCCTTGTGGTAGATGACAGTGTAAGATTGGGTGAAGTGACTAGCAAAGTTACAATAAGTTTTTACTATTACATATGCATGTACAGAAAGATCAGGGTCGATTTCTTTGTAGAAGCCAAAACATCGTAAAGGCTAATGATGTCACCCGCGTGAAAGGATTTTGATCCCTCCACTCGGTTAAAAAAGATCTCACCAGGTACAGACAGTTATCATTGATTGTCTGTTTAAAACAAATAGTAGATGGTACTAACAGTGTTTGTGAAGTATTCCATGAAATTCAAGACATACAGTGCTAAACCTTCACGTACGTACAAAAAGGTTTATTCTCACACCTTGAACTCCTCTAGCAGAAAGAAAAGTACATTTCGCAATGAACACTCAGCTCTGCAAAATAATCTTGATACCTTGGTGACAGCGCTCTCTTTCAGGTGATCAAACAAGGGGTTTTCATAATACTTGTAACTATTGACAATTCCAAACAGGTGCTCAGATATCCATGTGATTGTATCATCGTTTTGCAAAAACATACAAGTGGAAAGCGTGCCTACATTACATATTTTTTATATATTTGCTTGTGCCCTATCATTAGTGAAAGAAAGCTCACGAAAGAAAGCATTCAATACAGTTGTACATGTACATGATGTACAGACATTCACATTACTAGGCAAAGTTTACAGTCTAAGTTTGACACACACAGCCACAAGAGCAGGGGTTAACAAACTTTTCTTCTGGTCGGTCACTGCAACAGGAGAGGGGTTCAGTCTGCCTTGGCCTGTCCTTGCCACTGCTAACCCTTATCACTGCCAAGTGTGTGTTACTAGTTCAGTAAAAGCTAGTAGCACATTAAACCCTTCAGGAAGTTGTTCTCTAGTGTTGACTAACGTGAGCCCTTCAACAGCCACATATTGTTTAAAAGAAGCTACTTCTTGTTGTTCAAACAAATAACTTTGCTGTATCAACGAGAGGTCAATGACGATATTGCTTTCAATTCCAAGAAATAATACCATGACTAAGTATTCTCAAAGACGAATAAGGGCGCCACCATAACCCCCTTCCACAACCTACGCATTGACAGACTTTACAACAAAATATGAACACCATACAAATATATTGTCCAACAAAAGAGAATTAAAAACAATTATAAAACAAAAAACAAACACATGACTAGAATGGAACACAGCAAAAATGCTAGAAAGTGTGTAAAAATATATATTAATCACCAGGACTCTCAGATCACAATGAATTTCATTTCAAAATGTTGAATTCGTACGACTGATTGCATTTTTATGATACACACAAATATATACAAGTGTATACATGCTACATAACAATATAGTTGATAATATAAGTAGAGGAAGAAAAGGTTACACCTTATTTATTAAGTCGGAGGGAGATAACTCCGAGTAGACTTCTTTGACTAAAAAATAAAATCTTACCACATTGTAGCCTAAAAATATGTTTGAGATTATCACACCGACTACTTGGTCTCAATAAGCTTCTGCAGTTTATAGACGAGATCTCGAGCTATGCTTAGTACCTCTTTGGCGTCATGCTTTTCTGCCATTTCTGCAAGAGATTAATTTAAGAAATTATTGGTAGGTGAAAAGTATTAAAAGAAATGAATGTTGAATAAATCGGCCATATTAAAAACACACGACGCAACCATGGATAAATATAGCAGAAATTAAAGGTCTGCATTTGTATTAATAAATTCCACCTTGTTATTGTGTGTGTCTGTCAGTCTGCGGAAACACTGCATTTTCACATTATTTGAGCGATTTCATCCAAACTTCACAAGAATATGCTTTAAAATGTGACTAAACTTTGGTTTTCAAACTCCGTCTGGTCCATGAGAACCAGCTTCTTACACACCCACCTGTCTATCTTATCGAAAATAAAAAAAGTTCCCGGAGCAATCCGAGGTCATTGCTAGTAAATTATAAAACTCTGAACACCAAAAACTTGCAACACGAGATATTCCTGTTCACAGCACTGCCGAAGTTGAAACTACATGAGGCGTTAGGAAACCAAACAATTGCACTAAAATAGTCACATGACCAATATGGAGGCCATGTGTCAATATGTAGGTCATGTGACCAATGGATCCCTTTAGAACTAGCCTAAAAAATTATACGAGTATCATGAATGGCTACCGTTAAAAAATTTGATGACGTCTGTAAAGTCCATGCTGTTGTCGAGGAGGATGTCTCTGTAGGACTCGATCATGGCAAGGGCTATGAAGGCGACATAGTTATCAGACGTGATGTGCTTCGCTGACCAAATGCTTTCCCACACAAGAAAGACATCGTCATAGCACATTTCTAAAAACAGAGTAGAATAGCGTGACCAGAAACCAGAACAGTTAGGATGAGAAAAGTTGAAACAAATAAATGAAAACAAATAACAAAATGAAAATCCTTTGGTGGCGAGTTGAATAAATGAGCCGTGGAATCATCAATGTATCAACTTGAATGGAGAAATTGGAGAGTGGCTAACTGATAGATCTAAAAGTTGACTGTATATCTGTTGCTATGAGTGGCTGACATGATGATTTCCACCTGGGCACAGAAAAGTGTGCACACATACATTAGTGTAGTTATGTAAAAACTTCCTTTGTCACTCTGTTCAGAGTCACAAGTTTTGAGAAACACAGCACGCATGTCTTACCTCTTTTGAAGTCCAGCAGCAGCCAGCGGTAACAGAAATAGAAGTGGGAAAATTCATCATCGTGATGCATGAGGTCATGAAGCTCTGGGTCTAGTACCTGCAGAAGAGACGGCTGAACCAATAGGTGAGGTAAAGTAAAATGATGGGGGTAACATAGGTGAGATGAAAAAGTTTAGACAGCAACTTGTAATAGCACGAGGTTCTCTTTGCAATTATAATGATGAATGCATATGGATCATGGGGCTAAGGCAATCTTATGCAAAGGGCTCTAGTGCATCATAAAATATTTTCATGTTTATGTTTGCGTCACTTGGAAAAAGCTAGAAATAGAAGGAGCTAGTACAGCTTCTGAAATAGGCGGGTGAAGAGAAAGTATACCCTTATGAGGGATCTCATATTTGCTATATGATTGTCCATAGCTCCTCCGTTAGGAAAGTTGTACACCATCCTTTTCATCAATTCACAAAAGCAGCTGTAGGTTAATGATTCTACAACAAAAAACAGAAACAAATAATAGCATTTAAAACAGGTGTCATTAAAGAATGACATCAGCTCCTTGTGTCAGTAAGGAATGACACATGCTTCTTGTGTCAGTAAGGAATGACACCTGCTCCTTGTGTCAGTAAGGAATGACACAAGGTGCGAGAGACAGCTTGGTAATCAACACGCCAGTTAAAAAGAAAAGAGGTAGAGAGACGCCAGAGAAAGAAGGTAGAACTCGCACCCTCTTGTTATTGGTTTGTCATACTGTCATAGGACAGTAGACGTTCCTATAACATAAACCTATAATGTAAATTCCACTTATCGTAAAGAATTTATGTAAAGCTTTTGCCTTATATTACACAATAAAGTCCGTATAACGTAAAGTGTTAGTGGGCGTAAGTTCTCAAACTCGATTTGAATAACAAGAGTTCCATTATTAGCTTTGAAAATATTGTTTTCTCTCTTGCTGCACTTGGGAGAGAAAATAATGTATAGGGTTATCTCTATTATATATACCAGTACTCGCGCCATCTAGAGATCAACAGGTGTGCTAATGAAGTAGAGAGGATAACTACATGAAGCTGCACAACTAGTCAGAAACTCCAAAAGGCGGTCGATAAGTGCAGGTGTCGGTCTACCAATCTGAATGTCACAAGTTGGAGTCTCAATGAAATCAATCTTTTATCCTAACCTGTAACCATGGCTTCATAGATGAACAGAGAGACACCGCTCTTAATATAGCTCTTGATAGTAAATGTATTTTTGATTTACTTTATTTTAGAAATACACTTTTTTTTAAAATTTGTTCGTTCCACCACAAACATTTCTGTATAGAAAAAAGTGAAAACATTGGATATAAAGTGATGGAACGAATTATTTACGTTGGAGTATCTACTCTATTTAGAAATAGGGAACATTAAAAATTCTAGAGCCTACAGCAGCATTAGATTAGAATTAGCTAGATTGGTCACTCGCTTTCACCTGTCATTTGATGCATTGCTGCCAGCCAATCAAATCAATTGATACAGAATTTAAAACAAAGCTTGAAAGCATACATGTATTTATAAAAAATAGTAATCTACATGTAGATTAGCTACTCAGGAGTGAATGGATTGCTACCATATTGAGCTATTAGACACTCAGAGTTGTGATGTCCGTGGTTAGTCAACAACTGTCTTTACGAATCACTACATGACAACCATCAGCGCTTACCATCATCAAATATAACAAGAAGTGGAGCGACGAGGTCACACATCCCCTGAACATATCCAACCTCGAGGTTTTTCCACACATAAGTGCACATGACATTGCGCAGTTTCTTCAGATTATTTTCTGTGAAGTACCAGTAAGTCCTGTCACACCGATGTACGTCCTGCAGAAATAGTAACTTTCTGTCTCGCATAACAAAGATGTAGCCTTCTAAAGAATAGCTTGAGCCTTTAAATATTGAATGTTTGGATTTGCCACCTTCACAACAAAATAAAAAACCAATTGATATTTTGGCAAAAATAAACTTTTTTGGATTTTATAATGAATAAAGGCTTAAAACAAGTTACTTTTGGCATTCACAAGGGATGTTAAAACCTGATGCCAATATTCATCATCTCAGTCAACTGAATGATGACTCTGGCAGCATGTTTTAAAGCTACTTGCATATACCTACGTTCTATAATTGTATCAAGGAGTTACAAAACGAACATTATCAATCTCATGACCTGGAGAATATGATGAAGTACCACATTAATTCCAGGCATTCTTTAAAAATGGGGGAGAGAGATTGAATGAAAAAATATGATGGTCTTGAGAATTACAATTTACCGTTGTTCTGCTTTACTAATGCAGTTATTACTTACTAATTACTTCAGTTATTTACACGTATAGTCAATAAAGTAAGGAACACCAAAATATTCTTGTCCTGAAAAGAGAAAATATCTCCATATTTAGAGCGCTTTTCATGTCTATACCGCCAACTACTAGTTATGAGTTCACAGAGCACCTTGTCTATTCTGTGGAGGTTTTGGTCCACCTCCTCTAACAGTTTCTCATTCTGATAAGAGTCCTTTCTGACAAGGGGAGATGATTCTGTTTCTATATTCCCATCTGAAGAATATCTTCTTTGGCCACCAACTGTGAAGACACAAAAAATGGTAAAAGAAATGACAAAAATTCAGATGGCATTGCTTGCATGACCAGAATATGCTAAAAGCCTCAGTTTTTTACTATGACCCATTGTAATCATAGGACAACAACTCCTTTTGTTGTTAACTAGTTTAGCTTTTTACTTAAGCACAAACTCAGCCCTCTGATATTACTGGGTACTCGAATCTCAAACCATATTATCTCTGTTTCGCTATACCATTTCAGACTAAGAAACAGCACTAAAAAACATCCCATTTCACAAATAATTGACTAACAGAAATTTGACCAATGGGTGATCAGCAGAAGTCTTGGTTATTATTTAGCAACCATGAACGAGAACGCATGTGAATTATTTATATGAAGTTATCTGCTCTTCATTGCTTGTAAGAATAAAATTAAGCAAAGGATCTAAATATTGCCCTGTGTCATGAAACATCTACTTCTATAATTTAAAATTACACCCGTCTAATTAAGATGCACTCATTTACAAAAACACAAGGTTAGTAAACTTTTGTTCGAGCAAGTCGCTTGTGAGAGCACAACTCCTGATATAATACATAGCCTAGTCATATCTCTCACATGTGTTTGACATCTTCACTGAGCAAAAGTCCTCTCTGTAGTTGGAGTCCACTGTGTGCCACTTGGTAAGAGGAGGGTGCGGTCGAGTTGTTAGACTGAGCTCCTCGGAGCCCACCTCCCCAACTATAACTGTATCGAGGAATACCTGAAGAAAAAGACCATAAACTATCTCTCGATGAATAAAGTGGGTCCAACGCGAGTATAAAACACTTTATAATAAAACTGCCAAATTATAAAAAAGTGTAAAAATCAAATTAATACTTAAATTTTTTTTGGAGAAACGATCTGTTAGAATCAATCACCAAAAATGAAGCTGCATGTATTTTAAATTTATTTGATAGATAAACAATGCATTAGATAGAAGACAACATAAATGATGACCTCCCGTTTTATTGGATATTTGGGAAACGCCGATTAAGCAGATGTAAACATGAAGTCAAAATCATGCAAAACCCATTGATATCTAATCTACCTACTACCAATGATTGAAACACTTGAAGACAGCTTTTTTTTCTCTTATGGTACTTGAAGCTAAAAAAATGCCAGTCTAGTATTCAGTTTTACAGATTTTCCTTTGGCGTAACCAAGTATTATAGACATAGACTTTTCTCAATCTGTCAGTGGCTAACAAGAAAGGTTTTTACACTGCTGCAAACAGTGCGAGGCGCCGAAGCTTTGATCAAACCTTCTAAACATGCTGAACTAACATGCTGTTGTACATTGTAGAATATAAACTAGTTCTAAATTTGATATTATAATCTACACAGCTTCAATGGACAATACGAGGTCTGATCCAAAAGTTCCCGGAATTGAGTTGTATACTCGTGCATATTCACACGATGGAAAAACCCATTGCAGGGTTGGCTGGGAAACACCTCTGGAGTGTTGTCACAAAATTTCAGGTTGCTATGACAATGCGTTCTCATGTGAGCTAACGATATGTCAAGGTCTGTCCGTTGCTTCGGTATTTAAAAAAAAAATTTATCATCATGTCTAATAAACCAGAACAGCGCATTTGCATTAAATTTTGTGTGAAATTAGGAAAAACAAGGATATTATGACCTTTAAAATAAAGTTTTGATCATTCTTGAAAGCTTCCTTAAAATCGTTGCAAACGTGCATCCTGAGCTCGTTTTGGTCATCAGTCAGCAAGCTTGGCACGAACTTTGCTGCGACTCGTTTAATTTGTTAAAAAATTGTTTAAATTGTCAGTTAAAACTTTTTGAACAGTTCCAAAGATAAGTCCAGTCGCTCAAAATATCTCTAATGGTTAAACGTCGATCTGGCATGACTAGTGACCTCACACTGTCAATTTACGAGCAGGTTCTTGCCGACGCTGGTCTGCCAGACCTCGCGTCATCTTCAGTGCTGTCTCTACCTTCACAAAAACGTTTGTACCACTCAAAAATTTGTTTTTTATAGACCAGCATCTTCAAAAGCAATAGTTAACATTTCAACTGTCTGAGTACTTGTTTTCCCTAATTTCGCACAAAATTTAATGCAAATACGCTGTTATTGATATATATTGATTAGGCATGACGATAAATTTGTTAAAAAAAAGACGGAAGCACCGGACAGACCTTGACATATCGTTAGCTCACATGAGAACGCATTGTCATAGCAACCTGAAATTTTGTGACAACACTCCAGAGGTGTTTCCCAGCTAACCCTGCAATGGGTTTTTCCATCGTGTGAATATGCACGAGTATACAACTCCATTCCGGGAACTTTTGGATCAGACCTCGTAACTGCAAAGTTTACTCCATCTCTCTGTAAATAAAAAAGTGGTGTAACCGATGATTAAATTTAGGTATAACTTGGCTACGAGTGGCAAGTTGTCACTAAGGGTGACTCATTTTAAACGATTAACTAAATGTGATAAAACCACTTGTGCACAACTTGTCAGAAAATGACATCTTTTGTTTGATTATACAAGAAAATATTTTTGAAATGTGCTCGTTGACCATTTAGAAGTTGCATTTGAGAGCCGGCTCGAGTTGGCTTGGAAATGGCATCGTGCTCCATTAATCTTAGGAAAAGATGCATACGGAACCAATCATATCTTGTAGATAATTGTCTTCTAATGAAACACAAAGATATATTATTTTGATACAGTAAACAGGTGCCTTTGTATTAGATACCTCGGTAAGAGAAGACAAATCGTATTTGTAAAGTAAATAATAAAAGAAATGAGTTCCGATTACCCCGAGTTATAAGAGTTTAAGACAAATGAGGCAGCAGAGAAAAAGGTGCATTGCAGGAATAAGGCTGTGACAGGTATAGCAAGGTTCTTGTGTTATGACCTTCAGATTAAAGGAAAATACATCATTGCACCGCTGTCGAGATCTAGTATTAGCTTCAAGTATCGGTGTCGTGTTTAAAGCCAGCTTGAGTTAAATAAATGTTAGGAATTGTGGCTATGTCAAACAGAAATAAGTGACCATAACCGGATAGACTCTACCTGAACGACTCTGGCATCCTGCCAACATAAAGTTATCCGACTAAAGCGAGAGAGGGACAACTAGCGAATGCATACAACAGGCAGCATCTATAGGCAGCACTCACGGCAGCGCAAGGAGGCATCCTACTATAAGACTGACTATAAGCATGCTGACATAACATCTCCAAAAACGATCTCCCAGCTACTCGGTAAAATGAATAAAACTTGATTTGTTAGCCCTCTCCAATCTCCAGATAGACCCCATCTTTAATGCACGCTGACTCTAGCTCAGCCACTAAGATAACAGCGCTATGAAGTCAGTCTGAATCGGTGATGAACAGGAACTTGAATTTTATTTGTGGTTGGTGAGTTAGAAACTACAGTCTAATGGTAAAATAAGTGTTTTGTTGAGTGATGCTTTCAACACTGCTGTACAATGTTCACATATCAGAACCTTAATTACCACAAAGAATGACAAAGAATGACCAAGGCTAACTGGAGCTTTTTAATCATTGAGTAAATTAATATACAACTTATAAAAATATGAGAAAGTTTATCTGATGATTTTAATTTTATTTATTACGTATTGCTATACGATCTCTTCTGCTGCGTACATATTAGTGTCTTATATCTGGTAATATCATAACTGAGAGTGCAAAGCCATTGCATATTTTTTCGACATTAAAAAACTGATATTACAAATGGCTGCTTTTTCTACTTAGTTACAGGGCATGGGATGTTTTGGTTAGAATATAAATCGTTAAGAACTCAGGCTAATCTATTACTAGCTTTTCAATGACATAATTTGAGAGTGCTTATAAATAGAGTTGTCTTTGCCAGAGAACACATCGGTATACAGTGTGTGGTTTTATCTATTCTCTCGGCTTAATCACCATGCTGATACCTTACCTGCATTTTCTAAAGATGCAGCGTAAAGGTTTATCTTTACGAACAGTTTAAGAGCGACCTTAAACACCAAGTTTCCCAAGCTTTGTGTTACTTCATTGCATCTTCAGTAATCAGCTAATGAACTTAGTTTATGATAGACTATAGCATACTTTCGGTTCATATATCTTTACTACAGAAATACGCTGCCAACTGGTGAAAGTGAAAACCCAAAATCTCTCTGTAAACATCTCTGAAACTGTACAGATTACTTGCATGTTCAACAAAATATAAAAGTTATAGAAATTCAAATATTCATCATCAATTTAATTATTACAATAAATATTTCTTATCAATGCATTTTTATTTAAATAAAATTTCGCTATTCCATTTTACTAAATGAAATATTTCTCATTGACTTTGCAACAAATACGCATGACAGCCTAAACAATAATAAGCTTTCTTTATTAGCAAAAACTTGAAGTATTTTCACGATTTAAAAAAACTTTGAATATCAATTTCACACTTTGAGAAAACCTTTTGCTGAACTTCAAGCATGCAAACTGCAAGGCATAATAGCAATAAGAATGGCAAGTTAACTATCATCTCGAAGTACTTACGACCACAGGCTATAGTAGCCATAAAATGATAAACAAGAAAAACAGATGTTAATAGGTGGGTGATCGCTGCCTGAAATTCTAAATAAAGAAGAAACGGAAAAATTCACCAGTTTCTGTCGATACAGATTTATAATCAGGAGTGTCCTTAAAACAGAAATATTAAATAATTTTAGTAATAATTTAAGCTTTTCCGAAAAAATGATGAACACTGGCATACACATAATTTTGGTTGGCATAAAGATTAATTAGTATAAAATGACAGCAAACTGTTTATTATAAAACCAGTTTCTCAGAATAATTCAAAGACCACTACTGTATATGGTAAGTAATAGATATTTACCCAAGTTATGAGTATTTACCTTCTAAGTTATGTGTATCTACCTTCAAAAGGTAGGTTATGGGTATCTACCTGCCAAGTTATGGGTATCTACTTTAAAGGTGATGTGTATCTAACTCCACAAGGAAAGTTATGGGTATCTACCTCAAAAAGGTAAGTTATGGGTATCTACCTCCAGAAGGTAAGTTATGGACATCTACCTCTTAAGGTAAGTTATGGGTATCTACATTGCAAGGTAAGTTAGGGTATGTACTTTGCAAGGTAAGTTATGGGTATCTATTTCCTAAGGTATGTTAGGAGGAAGAGCTATTAGGCTATTATAAAATATCTAAGCTAGCAATAACGCAGAAGAGACATAGAGAGTTGGCTAGAAGGAAATATTTGATTAGACTATTCATTGATAGTTTATATTTATAAACACTGAATGAGCAATTACTGATTGGTTAGTATATATGCTCAAGTTTTGTAAGCCCACAAGTAGCTTAGACTGAGTGCCAAAACAAGCTCAAGCCAAGCAATGCGCGCCCTCCCCTCCTCATTTCCATGCCACATGGCAATCAGCCCCTATAGCCATTTTCGGCCCCCATAAAAATCCTTACAAAAAGAATTAGACTGACAATTGCAATGGGAAACAACATATGCTCAAACCTGACCTCTGTTTGTTGCTCACTCTAGAATTAGCCATGAAACCAATTCAAGATTGCACAATAAACAGTGAATACAAAAGTCCTTGAACTAGATAATAACAAATATAGATGTTCAGACATCATAACATAAGCTTGCTAAACTTATAGAAAACAGAAAGGTGTAAAATGGAATACCTACATCATTGCTAAGAGCTGAAGTCTGGCGTTGCAGAGAGCGGTTTCTAACCAGCTCTGGCATAGATGCAACTGATGAACATTCGCAATGCTCGTCTCCATCTTCATCACTCTCTGAAGCCATTCGACAAACCTTGGACTTGTCGTTCCTCTCTTTAATCACTGCTTCAACACTCATCCATTCATCCTTTGTTACCTCGTAGTTCCTCTGAGCTAACAAGTCTATTCGCCGTCTCTCTGACTGCATCAGATTAGATCTCTGTCATATACTCTCTGGTAGCACTCTATATACTCTCTAGTAGTACTCTATATACTCTCTAGTTGTACTCTATATACTCTCGGGTAGCACTCTATATACTCTCTAGTAGTACTCTACATACTCTCTGGTAGTACTCTATATACTCTCGGGTAGCACTCTATATAGTCTCTGTTAGTACTCTATATACTCTCTGGTAGTACTCTACATACTCTCTGGTAGTACTTTTTATACTTTCTGGTAGTTCTCCATCGAGTCTACTGTAGTACTCCTTAAATCCCCAGCAGATTCTAACTATTCTGTGATAATGAACTTTTGTATATAGTGTCTAGCACCAGTCAACTATAATTTCAATTCTCTCTACTCACCTTTGTGCATCCAAACTTGTAATGCCCCAACAAATATGGCCAGACTTGCTTTCTGATGTCATGGGACATGCCGCCATAGTAGATCCTCCTGTATATCTCAAACTGCAGAAACACCTAGAAAAGGTACAGCAGGCTCTAGGCAGGTACTTAGAGCTTCAGCCTGAACTACAGTGTTGAGTTGTTATAAAAACTGTAAAGACAAGGTTGCCCATGAGTGACTGATGACACATGAGAAGTTTATATATTTGCATTTTCAAAGAATGCCAAAGGTGAAAGACATTCATTTTGAAGAAGTAACTCTCTAACAATTCTGTAGCTAACTTCAACAGCAACTCAATGAACCTGTTGCTAATCATTAAAAAATGGTACTATACTAGACAAGCAGTTAGAAAACTAAGAGCCGTCTTTTTATTAAGGAAGTTAAATCAATGTAAAAAGAGAATAGACAACTCCTCAAATCATTTTATTATTGCCGCTCATCAGGCTAATGTAAACCCAGAATTCATAAAATCATTGATAATTGAAGATTTTCCTTTACAAAACAGATTATAGATAGATATCTTGTGCATGTACGTTCATTTAGAAAGTAAAGTGCAGGTACGTTGGTGACTTTGAGATCGATCACGACAAGGATTCTACATGTAAACAGAAATGGTGTAGTCTCACCAGCTACACCTGCAATGACAACAGTTGCTGCCAATTTTTTTTAGTTTTGCAGTTAGGTACAGAAAAAGCTTTAGATTGTTAAAAATTGATTACGTTTATGCGACTCGGTTGTATATTTAGAGCTCAGGCTATATAAATAGAACGCTATATCAAGCAATAATTAAGGATTTTCCTTTGAATATTTGGCAATGCTTTAGGCATAGACAGTGTTCTACATACAAAGGCAATCGGCTCTGAACTCTGCTTCTTATCTTAAAACTATTGTATGTTATAACAAAATTTTATCGTTAAAATGTAATATAATTAGTTTGATTTGATCCACAGTTCCAATCACTACGAGACCTCCTCAAGATGTACTGTAAGTAATTTGAACATTATAACAAATGCATTACACGAAACCATGTAAAATATATATAAATTATACTAAACTACTATCAAACTAAATCAAGGAAAAAAGAATAAATACTAGAAATTCCACTGTCATACAGCCCACGACCAAAGTGATATTGGAAAAAAAGGGTACTGATGGTTGAGAAATGCAATATTAGCAGTCAAATGGCACTGCAGTGCAATAGGATAACTGCAATGGTAGCTGTAATGTACTGGGTGTGGGTGTTATTATATACAACAAGCAGCAATAATGAAAGGAAAAGATTATATGTTTATATCTCTCCCCTGCAATAGGAGAAATGCAATATTGGCCAATATTAGAAGTAAAATGCACTGATATTATTAGAATAACCAATATTATTAACATAGTAATAATATAAAACCAATGCACAATTTTGTTTACATTTCAAAACGTCATAGCTAACAATATCACGAAGTTGTGATATTTATATAGATTTTTAGAAATTCTGTACTACGTAGTCATTGTTCTGTAGTCATCCAAACTCATAATTATTGCAATAATCTCATTAGAACCGTTAGAAAAAATATCGTCATTTTCTTTACTTATACTGCATTGGACATCAGTTAGAATACCAAAGTACTCCAAATTGTCTAAAATGTCAGTTACTTTTAAATTGGCAAAAATGAAACGATTTCAGTACTCCTAACTTAATTACAGAAACCTTCGGCAATTCGACAATGCTATAGACTGGTGAAACGTGCACGTTATTTTTTTTGTGAAATGTGCACGACTTAATCGTTCTATTCTCTGTCGCTCGGCGTTTGAATTTCCGGTCTTAACTTTGATAAAAGTGAGGCTTAGCAAGTTTTAATAACAATTTTCGGCCAAATAAATCTGTCTATTTATGTATAATCCGATCAGATGGGTTAGTTTTATGAATTTGCGGTAACCTTTCAAAGGCTTGGTAACATCTTTAAATAGGTTTATATGCGTTTTGTATCATTATTATACTTAAACGACTTTACTGAAAAATAGTTAAATTTGTTGATAGGATTTCGTTACAAGGGTTTGGTGACGGCTGTTAACGGATAATTTTCAGGAGTTGTGTGCACATGTGCATGTATCATAAATCTCCCAAACCAATCGCTTCGCTCGTGTTTGGTCGTGGGAAAATTAGACTATTATCGTTAATGTACCCTGAAGACATCTAAATGTAAAGTGCAGACCTGATGAATGCGGAGGTGATGACAGAGATATTTGATGAATTTACTTCAACTTACACTAGGCGATACTTAAACTAATACTGTAATGCCTTGAGAAACTTCGATGATCGTATGTTGGAAATTATTCTGGTATATAGTCAAACCTTAGCCTGTTAGGTTGATACTCCTATGCTGAGGTGATTGTAGGTACAAACTGAACTGTAATAACTGTAATAGTCTGCTTTTGGTCTAGCAGTATGAAATACTCCTTCATCATGAATGGCCCCAAGTCCAACAAACGCTGCATATTGTAGTTCATCTTGGCTTTTATCACTTGTAATGAGAATACCAGCCAGACTGCACCTACCTTATCTGAAACACCAAGCCAGACTCCGCCTACCTTATCTGACACACTAAGCCAGATTGCGCCTACCTTATCTGAGGTGCCAAGCCAGACTCCGCCTACCTCATCTGACACACCAAGCCAGACTGCACCTACCTTATCTGACGCGCCAAACCAGACTCCGCTTACCTTATCTGATGCACCAAGCCAGACTCCGCCAACCTTATCTGACACACTAAGCCAAACTCTGCCTACCTTTTCTGAGGCACCAAGCCAGACTCCGTCTATCTTTTCTGAGGCACCAAGCCAGACTCCGCCTACCTTATCGGACACACCAAACCATACTGCACCTACCATATCTGACACACCAAGCCAGACTGCACCTACCTTATCTGAAACACCAAGCCAGACTCCGCCTACATTATCTGATACACTAAGCCAGATTCCGCCTACCTTATCTGACGCGCCAAGCCAAACTCCGCCTACCTTATCTGACACACTAAGCCAGACTCCGCCTACCTTATCTGACACACTAAGCCAAACTCCGCCTACCTTATCTGACACACCAAGCCAGACTGCACCTACCTTATCTGACGCGCCAAACCAGACTCCGCCTACCTTATCTGACGCGCCAAGCCAGACTCCGCCTACCTTATCTGACACACTAAGCCAAACTCTGTCTACCTTTTTTGAAGCACCAAGCCAGACTCTGCTTACCTTATCTGTATCGGATAGTCTGCTCCAAAACTCAGAAGTCAGACACTTCTCATTCTCTGGTGGCACAGGCAAAGTAGCTCCATTGCTGTAGACAAGCCCTGACAAGTGCTCCCTTACAGTTTTAAGGTGTCTGCAGTGGGCCAGCCCTAAAAAGCATGCGAGTCATATTTATGCACATCTGCTCCGTGTAGCAGGCCTGGTTGAGCTAGTTCATGTTTAGAGTTGAATGGCATACGACTAAACTAGACACCAGCTGTGCTCAGAGACAACTGCTAGAACATAGTTGATAGAGAACATGTACTAAATCTTATAAACACGTTATAAATGCAGATATTCTATATATGTATAAAATATAAAAAGCACTTAGCCGCAATTCTGGGGGGCTACGAATGTCAGAGAGTAGCCATCTTAAATTCCATTTTTCTCAAGTTTTCACCTGCTGAGAGCAGATCTGTATCTGCTCGAAACAAGTTTGTAGTAGTTGAGCAATAGCTAAGTACTCTTTATATTCTATATTATAGTTTACTCTAAACTTATTTACTCAGTGCTTTTATTTATTATTCTTTATAATAACGAAAATGTATATCACAGATATGTTAGTATAATTGTAAAAATGACACTAACTTGCTAGTACAGCCTGAGGAATGAATGCAAATGCACGAAACTGCTGGTAGCTGGAAAAAAGACAAGTAGAGATTTAAACTTTATTATACTATATATATATATATAGTATATATATATATATAGTATATATATATAGTATATATATATATAGTATATATATATATATAGTATATATACATGTATATACTATATATATATATATAGTATATATATATATACTATATATATATATATAGTATATACATGTATATATATAACGATATATCATTATATATATATACATTTATATATATATAGCATATACACATATATATAGTATATATATATAGTATATATATATATATATATATATATATATATACTAGATGAATGCCTGGCCTTGGTCGGGTAACACAAAAGTCTTTGTGCAATAAATTTCTTTTTATCACATACAACATCACATACATTTACCGTTCTAACTACAGTCAAACATGGATAACTCCAACTTCACGGGACTGAGCGAAAGTGTTCGAATTATCAGAACGTTCAAGTCATCAGAGCACTGTCACAAGTCCATGTATTTACTTATTTATTAGTAGATACATGTACATATACAAACTATAATATAAATCAAAAGCACAAATGGCTTGTTTCAAATTAAATGCTTCTAATGTAAAGTTTAAACCGTTTTTATCAAAAAGTATAGAGATTTTTCTATCACTTGAGATTGGTTTGTTGTTTGAGGTGATGTTAGTGCCAGGACGTTTTTTAGATTGACATTGGCAAAACTTGATCATTGTTGAAATGCTCAAAAGAAAAGACATCTTTTTCTTTTGAGCGTTTTACCCACGATCAATTTTGCCGATTTTTCTTGAAGTTTATGCAAAGATTACCTCACTTTACCTCGCTTCCGAAGGGCGATCGCTAAGCGGATGTTGGGTATAAATCAAATTTCACCAAACCTTTAGAAAAGTCGTTGACAAAAATATTTTGCCGATGGTGGTAAAAACGACGCTTATGAATTACGAAAAGGTGAGGTTTACCTCTATGGCTTGGAATAAAGTGATTTTCTAAAGCGATAGCAACCATTTCGGTAGCCGTTGGGCAAAAAACAGTTAGAGTTAACAGTGTTGAGTTCGAGTTATCTATAGCAATTTACCATTACGTGGGAACGGACCAAAGAAACCGTTCGAATTAACCATGTGTTCGAGCTATCCGTGGGCGAGTTATCCATGTTTGACTGTATTAAACTTCATATCATGAGAAAAGTGTTTTGTGCAGCTTAAATAATTTAAGAGAATAAATAAACAATGAGTACAAGGAAGTATGTGTATAAAAAAGGTTACTGTTCCAGCAGAAGCTTGTTGTATTCAAGGTTTTGATACTGGCATCTCTCGATACGGGTACAAATGTAAAAATGAGACATCAAACTTTCTTTGTCTGATATATTGTCTGACCGAACGAAGCAAGAATGAAGAGACAATTCCTACTTCAGATAATACAATTGTCCATGTGAAAAGCATTTAGCTTTTACATATTTACCAAACCAGGAATATAAGTGCAACGGCACACATTTGCAATGGCAAATTTGAAAATTACATGTATGTAATTTTTTTACCATTACATCCTATATATTTAGTATACTAAAACTAAAGGATGTAATGGTAATATAGGATGTAATGGTAAAAAATTAAGCTTTTAAAAAAATTCACAAAAATAACAAATGCTAAAAGTAATATTAATGAATAATAAATTGTGTAAATTTAGGGTGTGCAGTCTGGAACGGATATAGAGTATATGGTAAGATCAATGGGAAAGATAAGAATGGCTTAGCCTTGTGGTTATGCAAGCTCTCAGTAGACTTGCAGTGTCACGAGTTAAACTCCAGTATGAAGGAGATTTTTTGTTGCTATATCTGAGCCGACGAATGACAAACAAACACTGAGACTTGTATCTATGTACATATATAAAATAACTTATATAGCAATAATATATATGCAGATTATATACAAGTACCTTTAGGATATTTGTATTTACACATTTAGTTGAGCTGGGTTATTAATATGTTGAAATTGCTCCTCCAGTTCACCAGTTAGCTAAAACTTTATAGGTGCGATATTCTTCACCCAAGCACAAGTGTGAATAGCTATATATTATACCAGTAATATACGCAGTCATAATCTCTGGAACTCAACAAACTGATAAACATATATGGCAGTAATAATGATATGATGCAGTGAAGATTGTACGCTGCCGTGAAGATTACATGGTGGTGTGATGAAGACATGCTACAGTGAAGATGACATGCTGGTGTGAAGATGGCATGCTGCCGTGAAGTTGACAAGCTGCCATGAAACTTAAACCATAACTGTCACGAACAACTTTTATTGTATTTACTAGGTAAATCAGACACGCTGATTCTGATTTTGTACTCAAAATAAAGATTAGTCCACTAACCTTCAAAGTCATTTAGGCTTTTTTAAAGCGTTTCAATATCCGTTTCGAAAACAACACAATCGGTATTACAAGCTCTGCCTATAAATATGTGACGAAACCTAGCTTTTTCAGAAACGGATGTTAGGAAAGTTTAGTCCGATTTAGAATAATAGAGATGGGTGTCTTAAAACCCATTATTATCTAAATCCAGCCTGTAAAATAATTTCAGTTTTTTATGAAAGAGATATAAACTATTTAAAATTGCTTGCAGCTTGTTACATGACGTTTAAATGGGCTGGACGCCGAGAAAAATGAGCTCAAAAAGCGCGGTTTTATCACGAGCTAGCGTTGTTATCGCGCTTTTTAAATATGCAATGCTAAATAGCTTATCTACCTTTCAGAAAAGACTGATATTCTTTTTAAAGCTGGATTTAGATATTAATAGATTTTAAAACAGCCATCTCTATTATTCTAAATCGGTCTAAACATCTCTACGTAACTTCTGTTCCTAAAAAGCTAGGTTACGTCAAGTATTTATGGGCGGAGCTTGTTATGCCGATCGTGTTGTTTTCGAGACCGACATTAAAACGCTATAAAAAAATCCTTTATTACTCTGAAAGTTAGTGGCCTAATCTTTATTTTGATTACAAAATCGGAATCAACATGTCTGATTTACCTAGTAAATACAATAAAAGTTGTTCGTGGCAGTTATGGTTTAAGGACTCAACACTTACAGCCATAGAAAGCTCTAGACAAAATTCTCAGTTTCATCGTCTCACAAAGCCGTTGCAGTGAATCCTTTGTCTTTAAGGGTGGCTTGGATATGGCCTCCTAGAAAGTATATCACCATAAGCTTGTAATTTATGCATAGAGGTAAAATGACAGGTGAAGCTAATACTTAACAATGTTGTACCAAGATTTATCATGAAAACTGTTGCTTGCTACCTGGCACAGCAAAGCGCCTGATGAGCCAAGCAATGCATCAAACACCTGGAATAATAGAACTGGACAGTTTCCCTTATGCATGTTTTATGGAAAGATTCAAGTCAAGAAGCTACTAGTATGACTTGGCAAATACTGTGTACTATTGGCAAGTTTTGGATTGTATCTGCAAAGCAACCTTTCTTGTAGGAATAATTTTCATTATTAAATAGGCAGCAAGAAATATGATAAAAGCTGATTAGAAACAGAGACTATGATTGGACAAAACCTAATCATTTTAGACACCTGTTATATGTCCAATCATTAATCACTACCTACTATCTGTCCAACCATTTGCAACTACCTACAATCTGTCCAATCATTTGCCTCTACCTACTATCTGTCCAATCATTTGCCACTACCTGCTATCTGTCCAATCATTTGCCACTACCTACTATCTGTCCAATCATTAGCCCCTACCAACTACCGTATCTGTCCAATTATTTGCCAGATTCTTGCCTTCTACATTATATTTTAAACACAATATTTCCACACAATATTTTATATATTATAACATATATTATATACTGTACATATATAATCTCTTGCCACTATTTATATATAATATATATACTATTTTATATATAATATATATAAAATATATTTTATATATAAACTATATTAAATATTTTATATATTATAGTACAAATCCTTCTAGCATATTGAGTGCTTTTTCTCTATTAGTCTTTATGAAACTAGTGTGTCTAACAATAATACATTCTACTCGTAGGTTTAGAGCTCCAAGATAATAGCGAAACTTCCATCTAAATATATCTGAACTTTCCAGATTGGAAAGGTATTAATTGCTGCCATAACACACATTAGTGAGGTACTGACACAAGATGTGGTCCCGAATGTAACAAACTGCTTGTTGATTTTTCAACTTTCATTTTCAAAGTTTCAGTATGCAATGAATAAAACTTTTGAACTAAAATTTTACAAATGCATGGAATCGCTGAATAATATACGCACCCCATTCGTCACTGTCAGTGTTGTCTCCCCATAATTATCATCGCCATTTGGACAATCGAGTGCATAATCTGAACCAGGCTTGGCAGGCGCCCAGGGTAGTCTAAATCCGAGGGATGGGAAGCTTTGTATGCGTCCATCGATTAGCTTGTCTGTATGAGAAGATGAGGTGCTACAGACTACAGACCTGTACTCCTAGTTTAAACACTTAGGCTATTTAACTTTGACCTCTTTATTAATGACAAAATATTTACATACATGTATATATACTCAGTGTAGAAAGTCATACAGATGTTGCTGGTAATGGCTGCCAATTTCCCTAAAGTGTTCAACTTGGTGAACATTTTGGGGAGACAAAATTGTAAAGTAAAGGAGGCAATAGCTACAACATCAAGCCGTACACTTTATCTGTTACATGTAGACTCTTTTGCGTAAGCTTTTAAAAATAAGTGTAAGCGTTGTAAAAATACAACCAGATAGCTAGTGTAGATACAAAGGTAGCTTGCCAGTGCATTAAATCTTCTCTAATAGTCCAGGAATTTTTATTTGGGTTACGGTGTATGACAACTCTGCGTCAGACACAACTGTTAGGCAAGCTAGTTGTACGGAATTAGGTTCAACAAACTAAACAAGGCAGGTCTGCAGTAGACAAACTGGACAGGTCTGCAGTGGACAAACTGGACAAGTCTGCAGTAGATAAACTGGGCAGGTCGGCTGTAGACAAACCGGCGGACAAGTCTGCTGTAGGCAAACTGGACAAGTCTGCAGTAGACAAACTGGACAAGTCTGCAGTAGATAAACTGGGCAGGTCGGCTGTAGACAAACCGGCGGACAAGTCTGCTGTAGGCAAACTGGACAAGTCTGCTGTAGACAAACTGGGCAAGTCTGCTGTAGACAAACTGGACAAGTCTGCTGTAAACAAACTGAGCAAGTCTGTTGTAGACAAACTGGACAAGTCTGTTGTAGACAAACCGGGCAAGTCTGTTGTAGACAAACTGGACAAGTCTGTTGTAGACAAACCGGGCAAGTCTGTTGTAGACAAACTGGACAAGTCTGTTGTAGACAAACCGGGCAAGTCTGTTGTAGACAAACTGGACAAGTCTGTTGTAGACAAACCGGGCAAGTCTGTTGTAGACAAACTGGACAAGTCTGTTGTAGACAAACCGGGCAAGTCTGTTGTAGACAAACTGGACAAGTCTGCTGTAGAAGAACTGGGCAAGTTTTCAGTAAATTTAGCTAAAGTGGTCTTCACTAAACATCTTGGGCAGGTCTGTGATAAACCATTTGAGAAAGCATGCTATAAACAGCAAGTGCAAGCCTGCTATAAAGATTTTGTAGGCTTGCTAAGAATAACTTTGAGAAGTCTAGTGTGAACAAGACAGTCCTGCTTTGAGGATGTTGAGCAGATCTGCTATGAGTATGTTGGACAGGTCTGATATGAGAAAATTGGTCTATTATGATAACGTTAGGGAGGTGTGCTGAAGATGCTAAGCAGGTCGGCTATGTAGACATTGGACAGGTCTGCTATGAGGACATTGAACAGGTCTGCTGGGAAAGCATTAAGAGGGTCTGCTAGACAGATCTGCTATACATCGGCAGGTTTGCTGTAAAAAGGTTGGGCAGTATAAATAAAGTTGTCGTCAGTTTGGTAACCTGTAGTAATAAAGAAGCGAGAAATAGAAACGGTACGTACGTAGCCCAGCAGGTTTGCATGATAGTACAATTCTGAACACATAATCCACATCCTCAGCGATAGCATTTATTGGGAAGGTATCCCGAAGATCACCCCCCTCACTTGAAAGATGCTTTGAAGGTCTCTTTCTAACCTTGGGGAAAATTTTGCCTGAAATTTAATGAAGAGTCCATAGAGAGAACTGAAACTAAGACGAACTGAACATGCAATGTTATTTCGAAACTGGCGTTTTTACACAATAAAAATTGGTGTTTTTTTTAGATACAATTGATGGGTAAAAATTATATTTTTTTCAAAATAATCAAATTTGAATAATGGCAGCATTACTGAGACCAGGTTAAAACTGCATGGTGAGTAATAATGATTGACCTTGTATATGGTAGTAATGATACTATAAGTGAGCCGGCAGACAGACAATCTAGGGTACTGATCTAACTAATCTAGAGATCAGTAACAACTATTGTATGGTAAACGGTCTGCAATATGAGAGTGGAAGAGAAGAAAGTGTCTCGGTAGTAAAATAGGGTGGCCTAGAGAGGAGACAGTAGAGGGAGATACAGAGATGAAGTAAAAGATATGGTGGAGGCTGAGAAAGAAGATAAGGTGATGCTGGTGAGGAATTGGGTGGGGCTAGAGTAGAGTTAATGCGAGACTAAGGAGGCGGAGAAGTGGGGGTGGGAAAAAGAGATCGGGCGAGACTGGAAGGAAAAAAGGGTGGAGCTAAAAACAAAAGAGACGGGTGGCTGAGAGGATAAGATGAAGTGGTGAAAAAATGAGGAACCAAGAACCAAAGTACGAAATATGCAAAGGCTAAAAAGAAAAGTGAGGACCAAAGGGAAAAGTATATGAAGGGAAAAAGTAGACAGGCTGGGAGAGAAATAAAATGAGAGTAGATCAGTGAAAAAGTAGGCAGGCTGGGAGAGAAATAGAATGAGAGTAGATCAGTGAAAAAGTAGGCAGGCTGGGAGAGAAATAGAATGAGAGTAGATCAGTGAAAAAGCAGGCAGGCTGGGAGAGAAATAGAATGAGAGTAGATCAGTGAAAAAGTAGACAGGCTGGGAGAGAAATAGAATGAGAGTACATCAGTGAAAAAGTAGGCAGGCTGGGAGAGAAATAGAATGAGAGTAGATCAGTGAAAAAGCAAGGATGGCAATAAGAAGAGAATAGGTTGAAGTGATGAAATTTATTAGAAAAATGAGGTGAAATAGAGAACCTACAAAACAATTGAGTTTATAGAGAAGGGAAATAGAAATGACAGCTTCGTTACACTATAGCAATTAATAAACCAAACTGGCAAAAGTTGTTATCTTTTAGTACAAAGAATGCGCTTGGCATGCTATCTGGCAGGTCCCCAGTTATGCCACTAATAAAAAATATCCTATAGAGCAACTATCAAATCTTGAATGCCCTGTGTCAATGATTTAGAGTAACTCTTACTATGAAGTGTAGACAGAGCAGACGGATGCTTCTTAGCTTACTTTATGTATCATTACTGTAGCTACTACTCGTTTCATCTATTGAAAATCCAATCTTTTGATTGCATTACAAACGAAAAGTGACGTGCGATTGCGAAAACACTCTCTTATGGCCTAAGGATCCATGCTGTGAACTAATTTTGTTTTTTAAGATTATTGAGACCTCTATCCTGGTTCACACCTAGAACATTCCGGAAGAACCTTCTACAGGTTGTTGGTGCATGCTCAAGATTTTCATATTGTAGCGGCGTATATGTATAGCGAAGGTCAACAGTGTCAGGTGAGTAGACCTGTTAACTAATTGAACGCTGTAAGAATGTTATGGAGTGATAAAGAAATTAAATGTGAGAATTGAAAATAAAAATCTTGCAAATGCTCTCTCACACTTCTCTCACTCCTAAACACAGCAGTAGGCTGAAGCAAACAGTTAAGTGCTAAGTGCCAAATCTCAATATTGGATCGGCTCGTGATCTCAGCAACAACAAGCCCATCAAAGATAGGGATGCCAGCATTAGCAAGCCTATCAAAGTTAGTTTTCTAAGAAATGGCAGATCTATCATGTCTAATGATCTCAGCAATAACAAGCCTACTAAAGTTAGTGTTCTCAGCAATAGCAAGCCTACTAAAGTTAATGTTCTTAGCAATAGCGAGCCTACCAGAGTTGGAGATCTCAGCAATAGCAATCCTATTACAACTCGCGATCTCAGCAATTTCAATTCTACCAAAGCTAGTAAACTGAACAAATCCACCAATACTAGTGATCTCAGCAATGGTAGGCTTACCAAAGTTAGTGTTCTCAGTAATAGCAATCCTACCACAGTTAGTGATCTCAGCAATAGCAATCCTATTACAACTCGTGATCTCAGCAATATCAAGCCTATCACAGCTAATGATCTCAGCAATTGCAATCCTACTAAAGCTAGTGTTCTTAGTAATAGCAATCCTACCACAGTTAGTGATCTTAACAGTAGCAATCCTATAACAGATAGTGATTTAAGCAACAGCAAGCCTATTGAAATTTGTGATGTCAGCAATGACTAACCTATCAGAGTTAGTGATATTAGAAAAAGGAAGCCTACCAAAGTTTGTGATCAGAAATAGCAAACCTACCAAACTTTGTGATTAGAAATAGTAAGCCAATTAAAGTTTGTGATCAGAAATAGCAAGCCTACCACAGATTACGATATCAGCAATAGTAGGCCTACCTAAAATTGATGACTTTTCCACTAAAACATATACAAAATGTTCATGTAAAAGGTCATGTGATGATGTCATGAAAACGGCACAAAATGTGAAGCAATACTATGAAGAAAGGGAACAAAAAAGTTTGTATCCGTGCTGTTTATTGAGTAGCAGAAACAACAGGTCGCGCACATTTTTGTTGTCCATTTACCAAATAGAGAAAACGAAGTCTAATATGAACATTAGAAAGATGCCAATGAAAGTTTCTATCGCAAACATCAGTGGTATGATTCAGCATATTTCATACTCTCTCCCTGTATGATAGTGTCTTGTGAGAGGATAGTTGTACACTGTGACTGTCGGGCAGAGCGACATTAATTTTTTTGGATGCAATAAGTCTGCTAACTTACCTCGATATTGTCAAAGATCTCTTAATAAATATGCATTGGGAAGCCGAGAAATATCTCAACCAGTTTATATCTATTGCATTCAATTAACCTGCGATGATATTATAGCCTGTGCCCTGCTTTGCAATTTGTTGGAGCATTCAATTTTTTATTTCATTCTAAATTTGAAGGCATATTTTTATTTTATAACTATATTTAACAATGTTGCGTAAAAGCTCATTGCACTCATTGATATGTTTCTACAGTTTGCAGCCAAAGCTGGCTTTTTATGTGCAACAGAAGAGGAGTTATGAGGGACGATCCATAGTAAGCAGAGTTAAGATAAACGCAGGGATGCTATCAATCAATGTAATATAAATCTGCAAATTTACAAGTTATATAATAATAATCGATCAAATGCTGCAAATAAGTATTTAACAACAGGTGACATAAATGAACCATACTTATAATACATGCAGAAACAAAAATATTTGCATCGTTTGCTCGGCCAGTTGCATTCTGATTGTTGTTTTCAACGGAACGAACATCTGGGCTGTACATTACCTTCCACAATGTCTTTTGACCTCAACTCTTTTTCTGCATTGCCGAACTAGTCGATATTAGTGTCCAAACATTTTTTCAGCAGAGCATAACTTTTACGCATTGCATTTTGAACAAATGATGATAAACTCCTAGCTAGATGGGCGCTTAGTACAGTTATCAGCATAAAACTATTCATTCATATACCATCGTACATGTAAACCATTTTTTACATACGTCGAAGTATCAAGACCGTGTTGAACAGGGACAAGTATTAGCCTGATACAGTTATTAATTATTTTCATGGTGTTGCTTTCAAAATTTCAACGAAAAAGCCGTAAAGCTTTGAAGTTAGAAAACGGACTTCGACCAACAGAAACAACGAAAGAATGTTATTGATGTAACCCAGTCATTATTAGTGTGACTTTGAGAACACTTTTTTACTGATCACTCACTATTATGGGTTCGTTAAAATCAAAGAATAAGTAGCAGTTAAATGGAGATGATGTTCAATTGAAAAGTCGCGCTCTATTTTTCAACTCTTCTTCTACAGTGGCGGTCAAATAGAGGTGGCATTCAAATAAAGGTGGCGTTCAATTAGAGGTTTTACGGTAACTTATCATTTAAATAATACTACAACATGCTAATTATGATCAATTGGTTTGCCCTCTCATGCTCAAGTTTGAACAGCATTCCTATCTAACAATTGTATTGTGGTTGTGCCACGGTCAACTCAATGTCAAGGCTAACTACATATTTGACTCTGTGTTGAGTTTTCACAAAAATCTGCTGCACATGCATGTACAATGTAATACAAAAGTTCCTACTGCAGCTAACACTGCGAAATGTATACTAGCAACACTCCTATTTCATCAAGCACTGCATATGGTTCAGTAGGCGATACCACCAATACTGCTTACTGTACATTAATAAATAGTTTTACTGCGTACTGCGAAATAGTAAAAGTACGCCATGCATGTCACGAAAACGAGTGAACCTTTTACTGATGGCATAAATCGATAAAATAAAAATAGATGAAATAAAAATAGATGGAAATATAGTATAAATAAATAACAGATAAATATAACTTATAATAGCTAAACGTCTTCTTCAAAGGTCAGAAATATCCAAATATTTTAATCCTTAATAAAAATATGAACATATCTATATGATGGAAACCTGGAAAATGTGACACAGACACAGATAAATCAGAAGGAATGGAGACATGCCAAATGAAAGTAATAAATTGCATAATGAAATAATAGTTCAGATGTGAGAAAAGAGCAGGGTGAAAAATTGGTCTGTCTGCAATAACTTGAGATGGTATTAAAGAAGCGTACAACTCCAGATAGTCTAGATCAGTATAAATTACCTGTATCTCTATGAATCCATAGAGGTGGGTCGAGGTGGGCGTGGGGTTGTAGCCCAGATTCTAAACAAGTAAGAAATGCCAAAAGATGTCCACCAAATGGAAAGTGAAAAGCTGGACTCTGTACTCCGTCCATACCAACAAGTATAAGAGAGCCTCCGCATGAACCTACATAGCATCAGCATAGCTGACTCTTGGTAGGGGATGAGAGAGCAGCATCTGGAGGCAGCATATGCAGGAAGAAACCCTACACTCAACATTTATAAAAATTACAATCCGAAACCCTAACGACTACCAGAAACTTATGTTTCTCCAGCGCATAATATTCTATGGAGAATAATGATGAATGCAACTGCGTATGCATGAGTAACTGGAAACAATATTATTTGAGCTGGTCATACTTCCTTTTACTGCAAAATGTGATTGGACAAAACTCAAAACAGTTAGCAATGGTCCGCTACAGACACACACTTCAGCCGCTACAATCAATGATTCCAAGTCAAAAGGAAACTGAAGACCACAGGCTACTAATCAGGAATGTCTGTATATCAAGCTGCCAAAACGTGAAAATGATCAGCAGCTCGTATTCTTTAAATTTTAAAAATTAACAGGTTACATTCAAACAAACCGCCCTTAGACAAACCGCCCTTAGACAAACCGCCCTTAGACAAACCGCCCTTAGACAAACCGCCCTTAGACAAACCGCTCTTAGACAAACCGCCCTTAGACAAACCGCCCTTAGACAAACCGCCCTTAGACAAACCGCCCTTAGACACTTTTACTAAACTCTCTAAAGTTTCATCCAGCAGATGAATGCTAAAATTTCACAGTTTTTACTGTATGCTACTAGAGACCAACAGGTCTGTAACAACAGACAATTACTGAATTAGATGTTATACAGTTACTGTATTAAATGTTATACAGTTGCTGTATTAAATGTTATACAGTTGCTGTATTAAATGTTATACAGTTACTGTATTAAATGTTATACAGTTACTGTATTACAAAATACTGAGAATACTGAGAATAAGAGATTTTGGTAACTAGTAACGCATTCGCTGTAGTAACTTCTAATAAGGGAACAATGAGCATTCATCATTCAGCATGAAACACCCACATTGTATCTATGTGCCGGTTTCACAGGCTTTTAGGCAAATGTCCGTCTGATTGCTAACTTCATCTACCTATCTACCTTCATCTATCGTAAAACCTTCATCTATCTTTACATCTTCATTTTCGTAAAACTCTACAAAACTATCATAACTTTCATTGTAAAGAAATAATACAGGCAGCAATCAAAGTGCCCCATGAAAGATTGCTTTATACGGCACTCGAATGCGTGATATTTGCCTTAGCAGGCGAACACTCTTTTACAAGCTAATCCGACTGCCATCCAGCTTTGCAGAATAAGCTTTACGATAAAAAGAGTGATGTTAACAGATTGTCATGTGAGGGAAAAGTTATAGGAGCAGACTCACTACAGCTTATTCAATGTGTAAAAGTGGGTTGACTTACAGCAATGCCTTCAAACACTTACTTCAAGCAATGCCTTCAAACACTTACTTCAAGCAATGCCTTCAAACACTTACTTCAAGCAATGCCTTCAAACACTTACTTCAAGCAATGCCTTCAAACACTTACTTCAAGCAATGTCAGGCTCAATTGGCAATCTTGGAACTTTCATTATCATAATAAATGTGTCACAATCTATCAGATTAGAAACTCAAGGTTCCACCTTCACATGTATGAAGGACAATTGTCTTTAATAAACACATTCATGGATTGCTGTCATGAAAGCAGTGTAGTAATTAGGATTGAGAATGTCCCCGCTTGCTGCGAGCTATGGGATTGATAAATGAAAGAAATCCTGGACACCACCGGCTTACAGCAATGATATACAGCCCCCAAGGATAGCTGACGGCTCTCATATGGGCGGGGTTTAATGATGGAGCTCTGTTGGGATGAACCCGAACACGGCACCCGAACAAACAAATATACTGAATAAAGCCCCTTGTAAATTTACAAATATTATGAACTATAGTGGTTATTTTACTTATCTGTTGAATTAATTTTGTTGTCAAATAAATATAGTATCTCAATATTGTCACCATTATGATCAGTCAGTTGCCATTCGCAAGCATTCGTGGTATTAATAGTCACAATCGTAAAATAGCCAAAATTCGGTTTTGTATTTAGATGTTGAGTATGAAAACTACACTGCACAGCTTTGCCTACTGTCCCATCTTATTGGCCAGGTAAAACAATGTGACAACGATGAAAGACTTTGTCATTTTATATTAAGGGTGGCAAAATATTAATCAAAAACTAGGAAAAAAAGGCCGTTGTTCGGGTAAATTATATTCAACTTTAAGCATATACTACGACCTTTACCAATTTTAAAATTATTAAAAGTAGGTAATTTGAAATGTTTTATTTTGCATGGGTCTATTATTTTGGTTAGGTATCACCCCTACATTGTAGAAATTCAAGGTTTGCTATTGTGAACCACGGAGTCTACTGACTGAATCAGCTAATGAAACGATAACAGCGAGTCGTGTTTTCCAAAACCTAACAAGGCAACGCGACCGCCTCGCGAGAGTTGTGTTTGCTCCGAAACCCAAGCTAGCACAATCCTAACAGAGCTCCATCATTAAACCCCACCCATATGATAGCCGTCGGCTATTCTTGGGGGCTGTATATCATTGCTTACAGCTAGTATTATATAAAGTCATGTCACATACCTTGATGGTGACAATGCAGATAAACTATTTCATCAATATTTACAGTGATAGCACAATCCCACAGGAGTCTACAACACAAGCGCAACAATTTAAAATACAAACCGTATGCATTCTTTACTGCCATGTGATATACAACACGCTTGAAGCTAGATTCAGCTAGCACTAAAGGGTGTTAACCGTTTTCCATCAAGTAAAGAAACCACACACTTTCATAAAACGCAAGTAATTGCACTTCGACCAAAACATGTTATATGGTATAAAATGAGTGCATGTCCTGGCTAGACAAATAGTTTCAAGGTCAAGGTTATATTAATGCTGTGGTAGAATAGAAACAGATTAATTCATATGAAAGATATTATACACTATATCAGCTTACTCTAGAGGTTTAGTCATTAGTCGTGGATTGTGGGAAGGATCTGAGTTAGCGGAAGTTGTCTGACACTTGTGGGTCTTCCCAACATAGCTGTAAGTGAATATAATCTTCATGTAAAACTTTCAATACATTATATTTCTACTAACTGACAAACAATTTAACATTTATTAAAAAAGTTGATGAATAAACGTTAACAAATTAATCTTTTTTGATAGAAATTCATGTATAAACAATGAACTGAGCCATTATTTTACAAATTCAGTTGACCAGTTTTCATAATCCGTCGCCACGGATGGAAGCTGCGAAAAACATTAGGAAAACAATCGCCTCACACGGGAATTGAACTCAGCTTCTTCGAATTACAGACCAGCACACTAACCACTACAACACTCGATCAACTTGCTTTGCCACAAAATAATTATGGATATAGTGCTTACACATGACGATATCAAATGACATCACTCAGTGACTGCTGAGAGATCGGAACTGTTAGCCTACTAGTGAACATTTGAAGGCAACGCTATTGTCTACTAGTAAAGCATTAATATCACTTTTACTAAATCACTATCTGTTAAAAGTTGAGCACAATAAAAATAGCCTCTATTAAAACTTTGCCCCTTGGATACCTAACCCTGTATATACATGCAAATCCCCTAGTCTTAAACCATGTTTGCGACTTTCTATCAACCATGAAAGCACTTAAGATAGCACAACTCCTTTTCAACTTTGAGAACATATCATTTTGAGACTTCGAGTTTGCAGAACTCATTGAAAAGAAAAAACAAAAAAAGAGTAAAGAGTTTTTTGCACATTCTTTGAAAGAAGAGATGTTTTGGAGGTAACTGAAGAAACATCCTGATTGCAGTACGCGGAGTCGAATAAAAGATGTATATTTGTTATGGATAGAAAAACAAATAGTTTTATTGTAAAGTTCTTTTTGCAGAGGAGAGGAAGCCTTCTAGCTTTGTTTATTTTTCATCCTTTATTACTAAAAATTTAACTCAGTGTGTCATCAGGAACTAATGTTCTGTCAGCGTCCATTTCTGATTTCTCGGTCAGCTAGAAGTCCCCTCAATATTCCAGCAACATCTCAAGAACTAATAACTCAATTAACTTGAAACTTTGTAATTATATTATTAATGCATATCATACAGAGCAACCAAAATGTCATAACTATACATAAACCGGAAGTACAAAAAGACAGAGTGAAACTACAAAGTAGAGTTTACTCGGGCATAAGATCAGGTGGAAACAATTCCCCGAATTAGCTTGGGCCCAGACATCAAGGTGTTACCAGACCAAAAACGAGAAGCTCACCAGCTGTCGGAGAAACTAGGTTCATCTTCTGTAGGTGTAAGCACAGTCTCACTGCTGCTGCCTGACGTGCTGTTGCCCGAAGTGCTGTTGCTGCTTATAAGCTGGTTGGGGGTCCATTTCAAACTGAGAGAGGTAGAAGTCTGGTGGAGGGAAAGGTAACCAGGTAGACGACTATCTCCATCTCTCTGCACCATAGAAAAGTATGAGAAAGATTTACATGCCAAAAAACCATCAAATGAGAAGCCCAGAACTAGTCAAACCTTAGTTCAAGGGCGCAGACACTAAAACCTGCAATAGAATAAAAATTATTGCAAAATTCATGGCTATGAACATTTTGCATAGGCTAAGTTTTTCACAACACGAAATATCGACATTACGAATCACAATAACTAACATCTATACCACAAATGACAGCTATCTGTATCAATACCATAGAACTTGTAAGTACAAGTTACTAGAAAGCAAAACAAACAGGCAGAGGATGAGAGGAATAAGAGCTACTCACAGGAAGAACCTTGACATTGTTTTTGCCATAGAGCAATTTAGCTTTAAAATTCTGATGAAGGGAGTCGACATACTCTCTGGCGTGCATAGGCACTGACCTTGCACTGTCTTCAGAGCTAGAACTTGTATTACATCTTGCTTTCTGCAAGAGTTCATTATATCCATGTACTTGCAGTCGACAACTCGAAATTCATGTTGAATT